>NC_142462.1:25804612-26107642 GCF_049115385.1 Moschus berezovskii | reverse complement strand
ATCACTGCTCAGTAGAGAAAGATGCTCTCTGGGGTAAGAGACTGACAAACACTGCCAGTGCTGAGAAATGAGCCTTTCCACTTGCAAAGTGCAGTGTTGTCTTTGCCTGGTGTCTCAGGTAGCCGTGCAGGACCGCATCAGATAAAATCTGAACCAGCAGGAGGCTGGAAGGTGAATGTGAAGAAGGGGATTAGAGCTCCACACACTTGACAGTGGATGTTGCTCCTTTCTCTGTAGATATAATTAGGTATGATACATCCTCTCTTTAGCTTGTACCCAGTTCTACTCTAAAGGGAAAGAAAAGAGGATTAGCATCTAGGAGAAAGGATGCAAATGGAGCGCATCCTGTTGTGTTTATATGCCCACTTCAAATCCTAATTTGAATTAAATGACACTACATTACCATGTGAGTTGATGTAAAAGCAGTAAGGGTCATATTTATTTTAGCATCATTAGTAACTCCCTTAATGATACTACTTCTTGTTTCCTTTTCCTCAATTTAAATAATTTTTCTTAACCTCCTAGAGACCTAGGGAGAAACGGATCCCAAGTATTATTAAAAGTATATTTGTGTGGGCTAGGATGAAAACAGCTCTAAGATGAAAAGTTAACTGTGCATGGAACTTCTGGCTAAATGTTATAAAATGAAAAATCAGATCTTACATATTGCAGTGGTCATCCTGGATGTTTGTACAAATTGAATACATTTGAAATATACTAGAGGAGCTGACTATTTTAAAAACACTAATGATTAATTTTGTCAGGTAAAAAATATTTTGTAGGACAATCACTTCCTAAATTTTCTTATGGAATGTTGAGACAAGCAGACAAATGAGTTAGCTATGTCTAGTTACATTGAAAAATAATGTATGTCATAATCTAAAATACAAGTTGATAACTCAGTATACATAGCAGATTTCACTTTGTCCACCAAACAAAGACAGTGAATTTTAAAAGGTAAGAAATATGTTATTGGAATTCAGTTTGTTATTATTGTTCTTTATCAGGACATCTCCTCTGTCATTATGTTTTACTCCCTGACATATATTAGTTGTAGGGCAACTCAGTACTTTAGCTGGCTCAACTACAGAAATGTAGAAAATCAAGAGGATCTTTTATTATAAATCCTAGAGCTGTTCAAATTTATACATACCTGAAACATAATGGCACTGCTAGAGTCAGCACAAAAGCTGGGGACCTGTAAGTACTATACTAGTATTATCATGTGGTCATCTGGTAAAGTGTTTAGCAGCTGCACCAAATGTCATTTTGTAATTAAATCGAGCCCAGGGAATTAAAGTTGATTAGTTGTACAGACTGTACCTCTAGGCCTGTCTGTGGCTATAGATTTTGTTTTATAATTAAGTTACAGCTCAACTAGGGAAATGAAGAATTAGAGCCTGTGAATCTGACAAATAATTTTTAAAAAAACGTTTTTTCTCCCACCTTCCTCACAGATTTTACAACTTTGTTAATAATCACAAAGTGCCTAAGGTCTCTTTTCTTTTGAATTATTCTTTACAAGGCTTTTCAGATCATTAGGATTTGCTGCTTGCTGTTATTGTTCATTTTCTCAGTTGATTTTTAAGGAGCAGGACTGGGGAAGAGTTGGAAGAACACCCAAGAGAAGTTTTGGGTAGATTCTCTGACAGAGGGTTATAACAAAAATGAGAGACAAAGGAGAACTCAAGGAGGCAATTAGCCTCTCCAGAAAGAGAAGAATGTTTTCTGTGTAACAGAAAAAAATATTACTCAGAATTAAAAGACATTCAGAAAAGCAGTGCCAGATCTCTGAGCACAGATGAAGGAATTCTGCACCGAAGGTCTGGTGTGATGGGGCAGTGGGCAAATGGGATCCTCAAGGATGCTGAACCTGTGAGCACACCCAGAATCTGCCTTCTTCCAGGTTTTGCAGGATTTGTTTGTGCTTTATTTAAAGGTGTAAATTGATGAGGCAAGTGTACTTTGTTTCCCAAATTGGTTCCTTAGAGACAGAAGGAAAGCAAGGCTATTAGGCTGAAAGTGAAAAATAGTCTATAATCTTACTGATTATGTAAGGATACTGTAAATCAAATATTATTTCCATATAAGATGATATAAAATCATACTATCCATATAAAATGATACTATCCATATTTCATTATCATGTGTTCTATTCCAGGAATCTGAGTACTGGTACCTTTCTGTGTGAATTTCAAAACTACTGTTTTCCTGCAGTTTCTATGCTACCTTTCTCATTTCTATCCATATGAGTAAAAGTTAACATCTAACCAGTGACACTGACATGCATGAGTCACATTCACACTTGACAGAGATTTTTATAAAACCCTAAAATAATATTTTTATAGAAGTAAATCAATACAATCCCTCATTACACAGCTACTAATATTAATAGTACAGTAGTAAGAGCAGTATCCAGCCATGACCTCCAAGTGTATTGTACTGTTCTTGAAGTTCAGTCCCTTCCTCTTCTATTAGGTAAAGTGTGTCAAAATTCAACTAACTGGGAATGTCATGATTATGTAGATAACCTTAAATTATTGCAATTCATTTGTTAAGAGTAACTGACTTACTCTAAGTGTCATTAACAACAAATGTTTAACATACACGTGAACCCTGATTGTAGCACACCATTGTGTCATGCCAGTGTGGTAAAAAACTATTGGATTTTTTTTTTTTCCAGTACTTCATTTATCTTTATTGGTAAAAATGACATTAATAGGAAACCAACAGTTTTCCAAAGTGGTTGTACCATTTAAAGTGTATGAGAATTCCAGTTTGTCTATAACATTGTTCATACTTGTAATTATCTCTTTGATTACAGTCATTCTCGTGAGTATAAAGTATTAATAGTATGTCAATATTGTTTTGATTTTCATTTCCCTGGTGGCTAATGATGTTGAGGATCTTTTCATGTACTTATTGACCATTTACATATCTTTTCTGGAGAACTAACTATTGAGATCCTTTGCTAATTGTTTAATTGGGTTACCTTATTTTACTGATTTTTAAGAATTTTATTCTGGATACAAGGCTATGATAAGATAAATTATTTTTCTCCCATTTTGTGGGTTGTTTACCCTCTGTGATAATATTCAACTCACTATTTTTCTTTTATTGCTTGGGCTCGGTATCATATCTAAAAGACTTTGCCTAACTCAAGATTTTAAAGATTTATGCATATATTTTCTTCTAAGAGCTTTATAGGTTAGTTCTTAAATTTAGGCCATTAAGCCTATGATTTCTTTGAATTTATTTATGTGAGTAATGTGAGGGAAAAGTCCCATTTTTTCATTTTCTCATGAATATACATTTATCCTAGAAACATCTGTTGAAAATATTTATCTTTCTTTAATACATTTTCTACAAACATTGACAAAGTAAATTTATCATGAATGTGAGGGTTTACTTCTGGATTCTTAATAACATTCTATTTATCTATATGCTTGACCTTAGGTCTGTACCACAGAGTCTTGATTATTGCTTTGTACTAAGTTTTGAAATTATCATATGTGAGTCCTACAACTTTACTCTTTTCAATATTGTTTTGGCTCTTCTTGGTTGCTTGCATTTTCTTTTTTTTTCAAAAACAATTTTAGGAATCTTTGCTTAAAAACAACCTTATCTTAAAATGGAGTAACTTTGGTTTTACGAGCAGCAAGCAAAGTACAGAAGCAAAAATGCATTACAGGAGCAGCAGCAGCATTAAGTTCTACATTAGGTCACAGCATCTAATCTGAAATCACACCCATAATATCATTTTTCAGGATATCTGGGAAATAGTTATTTCCCAGGATGTCTGAACCATAGCTACTCTATTTTGACTTTTAATTGTAAAAAAAAAAAAATTTTTTTTTTAATAGCCAAAGCAGATTTCACCATTAATGATGTCAGTGTTTTTCTAGGTATGAGAAGATGCAAGAATTGGAACTCATAAAGCCTTTTTCTGAAAAGATCTTACTATCTGAAAGCCTGTTCTGCCAGGTTTTTTTTTTTTTTCAGAGCACAGAGTGCCTCATTCCTGATTTTCACCCTGAACTCCTTTCAGCGGGTGTTGAAGGTCAGCAGCTTGCAATGGTCATGATGTAATCTTTGTAGAGGAAGCTGGCAAGTACCAACTTCCAGTCATCAGGGTCCCTTCCTAGCCACATATCTGACCATGTGACACCATTTCATGGCCACTGTGTCCCGCAGTGCTAGGAAGGCTCATTCCCTGTTCTAGGGAAGTGATGGGCCACTCAGTGTGCTAAAATTGGACCAGGCCTTGCAAGTAGCAAAAGTTTCTGGACCACTGTCTTACTAGCCTCCTGGTCCAGGAAAATATTTCCTCTTGTTGCTTTTTCCCATACCCAGAGTCACATTATTACAATTATTGATCTCATATGGAACTGTCAGTTCAGCATTATATTACAGGCTCAGTGAAACAAGTGACATAGAAAATAATATAGCCATAGCTAGCAGTTATTAGTAAAATAAGAATTATAAGTCAAGAACTTTCATTAGATAAAGCCTGGTATACCCCAAGTCACCTGCCTTCATTCGTTAAGTGATAGTCTGGTGTTAATCTCCTGGTTGTACATTATGGAGCATCCGACCTTCAGATTTTTCATGTACAAATTTAAAAAATGTATACGTAATTTTAGGGCTTTCAGGTGGCTCAGTGGTAAAGAATCTGCCTGCCAGTGCGGGAGACACAAGAGACGCAGGTTCAGTCCCTGAGTTGAGAAAATCCCCTTGATTAGGAAAAGGCAACCCATTCTAATATTCTTGCCTGGACAATCCCATGGACAAAGGAGCCTGTCTGGCTATAGCCCATAGGGTCGCAGAGTCAAACATGACTGAGCGACTGAGCATACACATAAATAGCATTAGATGTTTTAAGTCATCTATAGATAGATATGAGATATATGTATATATGTGTATTTTCATTATATGCAAGTATTTTTTCAAATTACCCTGTAAGATGCTAGATCTGCTTTGGCAAAGGGTATGCTGGATCCCCCAGTATCAAAATCTCCTTAAGTGTGCTATAAAACCAGATTTCTGTCTTATCTACAGACTCACTTAATTATAATATATGGAGGCAAGTCCCAGAAAGCTGCATTTTTATGGAGATTTCTGGATAATTCTGATGCTTGCACAGTGAAGTCTGTGAACCACTGTACTAAAATGAGAGAAGGATTGTTTTGGTGGAACCTAGGAACTGACTCTTACCCAAAGACTCCCAGCACCAAAGCAAACTGGCTGGATTTGGGTAATGCTGAAGAAGACATAAGGTTAAGACCACTAAGACAGTAGTACTGAAGCAGGTCTTTAAAGTAAATTTTTCTGCCTGTTTTGGGAACCATTTCTGTATATTGGCAGAAGTTCCAAAAGAACAAACTGTGAAAGATGGTTGAAGATGACTCTAATATCCCAGGCACTGGCTTGTCATATGACTTCTTGCTGCTGCTAAGTCACTTCAGTCGTGTCCGACTCTGTGCGACCCCATGGACGGCAGCCCACCAGGCTCCGCCATCCCTGGGATTCTCCAGGCAAGATATGACTTCTTAGTCTTTCTTAATTTTTACCACCAATTTCTTCCTCTCCCTCATGGAACGAGATATGTGTCCACATATGAGTAGAAGGAAGGAGAGACTTGAATACTATTTCTTTCCCAAGCAGTTCATGTTTTACTTCTTTTTTCCCAGGTATACAGTATTAAGAGGAATGTAAAACCTGGTATCCTGAGGTAAATCAGGAATAAGCACCTAAAAAGTATGGAAAATTTTTGTCTCTGGAAAACATTACTCGGTATGGGGAGAAATGGGGCAAGCCTGTTCTATTTTAAGCCTTATAGTGCATACAATGTATATGCAATTTGCAAATCATGTAGATGCTGAAATAATTTGTCCAAATATATATTTATTAGAGAACAATAGTTTGGAGGGGGATAGAGGTATTTGGAAAAGAGTCTAAGAGGTAAGGAGGAAATCATCCCAGGAATAGAGATTACAAAGCTTCTAGTTGAAACTAATATTTGGTCTGATTGAGAATATTCATGAGCTGCCCTAGAGACATAGACCCTGTCAAGGATTGGGATGCTGCCAGTTGATTAAGGATGTGCTCTCAGGGAAAGCCAGTAAGTAAACGGGGAATGGAGAAGCAAAGCAATGAAAGGGGAGTGTGTCTGGGGTACCCAAGACCACCCCCAGGTTCTTTAATTAAGGAGAGGAACTTATAGAACTCAGTATGTGATTTATTTTGTCAAAAGGACACAAAGCAAAATCAGCAAAAGAAAAAGGCACATGGGGCAGTCTGGAGAAAACCAGGCGCAAGCTTCTGAGAGTCCTCTCCCAACAAAATCACGTAGGATGTGCGTCATTTTTCCATCAGTGAATTGTGACATATGTGAAGTGTTGTCTACCAGGAAAGCTCATCTGAGCTTAGGAGTCCAGAGTTTGTATTGACTCGGCCATGCAGGCACCTTCTGTCTGTGTGCTGTGCTCAGTTGTGTCCGACTCTTTGCTACCCCAAGGTCTCGCACAACAGACTCATCTGTCCATGTGATTTCCCAGACAAAAATACTGGAATGGGTTGCCATTTCCTCCTCCCAGTGGATCTTCCTGACCCAGGGGTCAAACCACGTCTCCTGCATTGGCAGGTGGATTCTTTATCACTAAGCCACTAAGGGAAGCCTCACCTGCTAAGTAGCACATACCAAAATTGCATTTAGAGAACATGGAAAGTGAAAGTCACTTAGTCGTGTCCGACCCTTTGCAACTCCACGGACTGTCCATGGAATTCTCCAGGCCAGAATACTGGAGTGGGTAGCCTTTCCCTTCTCCAGGGGATCTTCCCAACCCAGGAATTGAACCCAGGTCTCCCGCATTGTGGGCAGATTCTTTTCCAGCTGAGCCAGAAGGGAAGCCCAAGACGAATGGAATGGGTAGACTATCCCTTCTCCAGGGGATCTTCCCGACCCAGTAATCAAACCGAGGTCTTCCACATTGCAGGTGGGAGTCTTTACTAACTGAGTTATCAGAGAAGCCAAGAGAACAGAGCCCTGCAGATATTCAAGTTTGCAGATGCAAGCCACGAGCCAGCTTAGTGAGCAAGAGTGTCTAAGGGTAACAGTCGCAGGCCTGCTAAGTGAACTCCTTTCTGCACAGAGAAACACCAAAGTTTCAGACTCAGTCTAAGCAGGTGAGACACTCTGGAATGTAAATTAAATCCCAAAGCTTATAGTTTGAAAAATAAAGGAGCTGGGATTTTATACTCTCAAACCAGTCAACCACTGGCCCAAAGATGCTACCTGGAAGGAGGAAGGTAGGTCCAGGAAACTGCCAGCTATTATGGCACAATTGTTTGTGAATTCTCCAGTGAAATTTAAATAATCTATTTTAAGTTAAATGGAAAGTGGAATTTCAGAAGGCTCAGAAACTTAAAAACACCCAAGTAGCAGCCATTGAGGTTGTTCAATAGTTGAAAATGTTGACATATCTTTTCAAGAACTTGAAATTCAAAACCCTATTCTTAAATATTTTTGCTTTTTTCCATCAGGATAATACCCTTTGTGCTGTATCTTTTCATAATTATTATCAATAATGTACAAGAACCTCGTAATACAGAAGGAATGATGAAAACGTCATTTAAAATTTGTGTAAGTTTAGAAGGGAAGCTAACCTATGATTTGCTCCTAAAACTTTGACAAGAACTTGAGTTCAGATCAATTGAAATATCTGTAGAGCACAATTTCAAAACCATGATCACTCTTTGGAACTGGAATCTACTTCTTAACACAAATTACGTAACCATTATGTGGAAAAGCTGATCTTTTTAAATGCACGAATATGTCCTATAACTGAATTGTTTTCTATAATTTAGGCAATAAATCAACTAAGGAGTTTCCTTCCTGTAGAATGCTATGTCATTTAATGTGTTTGGAATATAATTAGGTTGGATATTATGCTTAAATCTAAGCTCTCTTACTTTACAATTGGGATCATCTAACACTGTTGGTAAGAGTCTGTTTCCTATAATTCAGTTGAGATTCTCTATTCAATTTGTTGTAAAGATGAAAGTCATTATAGCCTTTTTAGAAAGTTTAAGACAAGCTATTATTCAGTGTTTGTTTGTAGTAATCATAACTTTATTCTGGTCTTAAGAAATCTGGCATCAGATGTCCTGATCTAGCTTTATACATTTGTATATGTGAGTGTGTGTGATATGTATGGATCTCCCTGGTGGCTCTGTGGTAAAGAATTTGCCTGCAATGCAGGAGATACAGGTTGTATCCCTGGATCAGGAAGATCCCCTGGAGGAGGAAATGGCAATCCACTCCAGTATTCTAGCCTGGGAAATTCCATGGAGGAGCCTGGCAAGTCTCATGAGTCAGACACAACTGAGTATGCATGTGTATGTGTGATATGTATATTAGGTTTTGATATGATATAAATAAAAAATATTTTTTTATTTGTAAGGAAGTCATCAGGATTAAGCCAGTGTTCTGTTGCCTAGCAGTATCTTAGCAAAGAGCAGAGTTTTATAAGGAAGTTTCTTCTTTAAATTAGGATAGTTATAGCAGAAACCTCGAATGAAAGTTAAGTGAACAGTAGTTTGCTAACCACTTAACTGGATGATATAAATCTCCCACTGAGTGTTATTTACCACTTGAAATGGCAAGTGCAAGAGGAAGAAAATAGCTTTTCACTTTATCATAAGTGATCAAGTGCCTTAACATAACCCAGGGCAGCCAGTTTTCTCATAGCTGGACCAGTAAAAGCCAGTATGATAGAAGACACATCTTTCAGTCATTTTAGACTGGAGTTTGACTATTCAACCTAACAGATTCTCCTGAGAGTAAATCTAACAGATTCTCATCCCTTACACTGTCTCTCTCGTTTGCTTCTGTGACTTTGTTTATCTCTTAGTCTCCTCCACTTTGTTTCCCCTGATTTCGTTGATTCTCCATCCTTCTGATTTCTTTCCTACCTCTCAGGTCATGTGTCATGTAACTGTTGCCAAGTAGTAAACCACCTCGAAACTCACTGGCTGAAACAAAGCCAGTTAGGATTTCTCATGGTTCTGCCGAGTTCAGGTTTGACTGTGCTCACTTGCAGAGGTTTGGCTGTGCCTGGAGCCAGATGCAAGATGGATGCCCTCACATATTTTCCAGCTGATGTGAACTGCCCGCTGTGGTGTGTTGGTACTTCTTGACAGGGGCTCTCATCCTCACTTAGGCTAGACCAGCTTCCTTACATGGTGGATGTAGGGCACTGCTTTAAAAGGACGGAAACAGAAGCTGACAAGACTCTTGAGCTTGTCCGATGTCACTTCTGCCACATTCTTTTGGTCAAAACAAGTCCCGATGACAACTCAGATTTAATGAAGAGAGAAACAGGCTCTACCGCTTGATAAGAGACATTACAAAGAATTGTGGCAAAGGATTTAATTTACCACAGTCCACCATCTGGTCACAGTTGTTTTCATTCCTCTAAAATTCTATGTATACCCCCTTTTCACCTGAGACTATCAAAATTCTCAGGCAGTTATGTCATCAGGCTTAAAGTTTACTATCTCATGATCTGCATCTAGTTCAAATGTAGATGAGGTGTCTCAGGGACAACAGTTCAAGTGCAGCGACTCTTTTTTTGGCTTCCTGGGTGGCTCAGGGTTTAAAGAATCTGCCTGCAATGCAGGAGACACAGGAGATGTCTGTTTGGTACCTGGGTAGGGAAGATTCCCTGGAGAAGAAAAATGGCAACCCACTTCAGTATTCTTGCCTGGGAAATCCCATGACATAGAAGTCTGGCGGGCTACATTCCATGGGTTCACAAAAGTCGGATGTGGCTGAGTGACCAAGCACTCACACACACACTTTTTTATTTGTATTCTTTTATATATATATATGCTTTGAGCTTTTATTTTTAAATGAGCTATATTTCCCCTGGAGGCAATTTGTCAAATTCTTTCCTGTCCATTTCAAAGTCATTTAGTGCTATTCTTTAATAATAGACTTTTTTTTGAGAAGAAAAAATGAAACTTAAAATATAAAAATAAATACATAACCTTCTTATTGAAGTGAAGTGAAAGTCCCTCAGTCATGTCCAACTCTTTGTGACCCCATGGACTATATAGTCCATGGAATTCTACAGGCCAGAATACTGGAGTGAGTAGCCATTCCCTTCTCCAGGGGATCTACCCAACCCAGGGATCAAACCCAGGTCTCTAGCATTGCAAAAATAAAATGACAGTCTCATCTGATCAAATTAAAATTATAGAACTTGACATCTTAAACAGAATTGTGCTTTGTATCTTCCACATAATACCCCCTCCACAAACACAAAATTATTTCCTATGATAGGGTTAGAGTGTTTATTTTTAAAAATTGTAAATGTTCAAGTGCTTTTGTCTCTAACTTGTATATCATTATTCCTTTCTTTCTTCTGTGAATTTAGAAAGTACTCAGTCCTACAGAATCTCTCAGTTTATCTGAATGAATTATTTAAGGTGTCAAGACATGGAAAACATAACCCTCATATTGAAAGATATTTCAATTTGTAGATATAATAAAAAGTTTAACCATTAAGATAATTTCCCCCCAAAATGAAACTCTTTCATCCTTCACCTGACATACACATTTCTTCAAGGTCTTACTCTACACTGCTACTGCTGCTAAGTTGCTTCAGTCGTGTCCGACTCTGTGTGACCCCATAGACGGCAGCCCACCAGGCTCCCCCATCCCTGGGATTCTCCAGGCAAGAACACTGGAGTGGGTTGCCATGCTTTCCACAGAGTGATTTGTGAAAAATGGTTTTCCTTAATGACTTCATATAATCCTTGTTTTATGTTACTTGTCGCAAAGAACCTGATTTCAGATTGAAATCACAATTTATGGTTTCTAGGTGTGGCTACTCTCAAGTCCGAGGAATTTGAACAAGAAAGACAAGATACCTTCTCCACACATACAACATACAATGATGTAACAGGGAGCAGAAAATCAGAATAGACTCAAAGATGAGAAAAATAGGAAGCATTCAGCAGTCCATGGTCTACACCAGTTCTGAAACCCAGCCTGTCTCCCCTTTATCAGGGGAGAGAAAATTCCCTGCTCTAAGCCAGTTTTTGTTCCTTGAGTGTGGTTGCCTAGTCCATTTTACTCCTTGGCTCTTTGTTCTTCACTTCTGAGCTTTGGGATTTTCCATAAGATGTCTCACCTTTTCCATAAGAAATGGGCATTTATAGCTGAGGAACTTCCTTAGTCTGCCTTCTTCTCATGTAAACCAGAGAACCTGGAATCCTTTTATTCATTTTGAAATGTTTCAATATCTCGAAGACCAAGCTGACAGTGTTTTTATCAATACAGCCCTGTTAAAATGTGTGTTTCTTAAGAATCTCATTGGAAGTCCCTGTCTGGTACCAAAGCCATATCCATAATGTGGATAATTTGTTTTTGGAAAAAATCCTCTCTTTATTTTGGGCCATGTATGAGGCTGCTGTGGAAACTACCTTTAAGAATTTTAGAGACCTTTTAAAAGACAGAGAATCTTCTAAATACCACTAAATTTTTCTGAGGTCTTATCAAAGAACTTTTAGCTGCATCCTTGAATTGATTTTTATCTTAGGCGATTTATTACTCTGAAAATCTCTCTCTCTTCTTCTAACTAGAAGAAACAATTTTATTTTCTATTTCAGCACATCATGGCATCATCATAATTCCAACTTCCCATTGAGTTATTCTTTTTGTAGTTTATTTCTCTCTATATAGCATATGATTCTCAGTGGAAAAAAGTTAAATTGACATTTTTTTAACATCTTTCCTGGAAACATCTAGATTCATAGGTTCATTTAATATTTTCTATCTTGCAAGTTTGTATGAGCAACAGTTCTGCCAATTTGTCCAAAATATGTAATGTGAGACTGTCTCCATCCTCTGTTAACAATCTTTTCACCTACTTTTCAGCCTTTACTGCATTTTGGGCATGCTACCTGTTTTGTTGTTGTTGTTGTTCAGCTGATGCTGTTAATAACAAACTCCTCTGTCCTCCACCAGCTCCTGGAGTTGACTCAAGTTCATGTCCATTGAGGTAATAGTTTAGGTGTATGTTACAGAAGACCCCATTTCTAGGTACCAAGTTCTGTAACAGATCTGTATGCTGCATAGCAAACCACCCTTAAACTTAACAAAATTTTTTTCTCAATTATGTTGGTTGGCTGGGCCTCTTTGGTTCCTCCTAGGCTCACTGGTCAGGTGTACTCCACTGGAGGGCTGGTGTGGATGGTGTCTAAATTGGCCTCAATAATATCGGAGAAGGAACTTTGTTTTTCCTCCACATGTCTTCTCATAGCCCAGTGGACTAGACTGGCTTAGTCTCAAGGTGATCACAGAGCAGTGTTCCAAAAGGGCAAAACAAGTGAAAGACCTTATAATGCCTGGATTCTGGGGCAGCCATAAGGTTACTTCTACCACTTTCTTTGGGTCAAAGCCAGACACTGGGCTAGCCATAGTCAAGGGATACTGGACTCAATTATACTTTTTGATAGGAGGCACTTGTCAGAATTTGTCTACCACAGGCTACTTCTGTTTCCAGTAAGCTATATTCCTTCTGTGCTTCTTCCTTAAACGTTAAGATTACCCTTCAGCCTTCTGTTTTGGGGTTCTACCTGACACCTCCAGCTAAACCCTACTGGCATTTCCAAATTAGTATGTACCAAAATGAAATTCATTATCTTCCCTGAAAAACTGGTTTTTCCTCCTGGTTTCCTCCTCTCACTCATAGCACCAAAATTTACTCAGTCCTGTTGATAGAGTCAAAACTGTGAGGATACATACAGGAGGTGAAGAAGTCACTCTATGGGAATTTGGGGGGATAATGTTCTAGACAGTTGTTCTTCAACTGCTGAGTCATGTCTGACTCTGAAACACCATGGACTGCAGCACGCAAGGCTTTCCTGTACTTCACTATCTCCTGGAGTTTGCTCAAACTCATGTTTATAGAGTCGATGATGCCATCCAGTCATCTCATCCTCTGTTGCCCCCTTCTCCTCCTGCCTTCAGTCTTTCCCAGCATTTGGGTTTTTGCCAATGAGTCAACTTTCATATCAGGTGAACAAAGTATTGGAGCTTCAGCTTCAGCATCAGTCCTTCCATTGAAAATTCAGGATTGATTCTCTTTAGGACTGACTGGATTGATTTCCTTGCAGTCCAAGGGACTCTCAATAGTCTTCTCCAGCACCAGGTTTCAAAACACATTTCTTTGGTACTCAGCCTTCTTTATGCTCCAACTCACATCCATATATGACTACTGGAAAAACCATAGCTTTGACTAGATGGACCTTTGTCAACAAAGTAATGTCTCTGCTTTTTAATATGCTGTCTAGGCTTCTCGTAGCTTTTCTTCCAAGGAGCAACCATCTTTTAATTTCATGTCTGCGGTCACCATCCACAGTGATTTTGGAGCCCAAGAAAATAGTATCTGTCACTATTTCCACTTTTGACCCCATCTATTTGTCTTGAAATGATGGAGTCAGATAATATGCTCTTAGATTTTGAATGTTGAGTTTTAAGCCAGCTTTTTCACTCTCCTCTTCCACCTTCATTAAGAGGCTCTTTAGTTCCTCTTCACTTTCTGCCTTTAGGGTGGTACCATCTGCATATCTGAGGTGGTTGATATTTCTCCTGGAATCGTGATTCCAGCTTGTGCTTCGTCCAGCGAGGCATTTCACCTGTTGTACTCTGCATATAAGTTAAAGAAGCAGATGACAATATAGCCTTGATATATTCCTTTCCCAATTTTTAACCAGTCCATTGTTCCATGTCTGATTCTAACTGTTGCTTCTTGACCTGCATACAGTTTTATCAGGAGGCAGGTAAGGTGGTCTGGTATTCCCATCTCTTTAAGAATTTTCCAGTTTGTTTTGATCCACAAGTCAAAGACTTTGGCGTAATCAATAAAACAGAAGTAGATGTTTTCCTGGAATTTTCTTGCTTTTACTATGATCCAAATGGATGTTGACAATTTGATCTCTGGTTCCTCTGCCTTTTCTAAATCCAGCTTGTATATCTGGAAGTTCTCAGTGTGTGTTCTGTTGCACACTAGCTTGAAGCATTTAAGCATGAACTTGCTAGCATGTGAAATGAATACAGTTGTATGGTAGTTTGAACAATTTTTGGCATTGCCTTTATTTGGGATTGGAATGAAAACTGACCTTTTCCATTCCAGTGGCCACTGCTGAGTCTTCCAAATTTGCTGGCATATTGTGTGCATCACTTTCACAGCATCATCTTTTAGGATCTCAAATAGCTCAGCTGGAATTCCATCACCTCCACTAGCTTTGTTCATAATGATGCTTTCTAAGGCCCACTTGACTTCACATTCCAGGATGTCTGGCTCTAGGTGAGTGATCACACCATCATGGTTATCTGGGTCATTATGACGTTTTCTGTACAATTCTTCTGTGTATTCTTGCCACGTCTTCTTAATCTCTTCTTCTGTTAAGTCCATACCATTTCTGTCCTTTATTGTATACATCTTTGCATGAAATGTTCCCTTGGTATCTCTAATTTTCTTAAGAGATCTCTAGTCTTTCCCGTTCTGTTGTTTTCCTCTCTTTCTCTGCATTGTTCACTGAAGGCTTTCTTATCTCTCCTTGCTATTCTTTAGAACTCTGCTTTCAGATGGATATATTTTTCCTTTTCTCCCTTTCTTTTCACTTCTCTTCTTTTCTCAGATATTTGCAAGCCCTCCTCAGACAAATATTCTACCTTGTGGCATTTCTTTTTCTTGGAGATAGCTTTGGTCACTACTTTCTGTACAATGTTATAAACCTCCATCCATAGCTCTTCAGGCACTCTGTCTATCAGATCTAATATCTTGAATCTATTTGTCACTTCCACTGTATAATCATAAGGGAATTGATTTAGGTCATACCTGAAGGGCCAAGTAGTTTCCCCTGCTGCTGCTGCTAAGTCGTTTCAGTCGTGTCCAACTCTGTGACCCCGTAGACGGCAGTCCACCAGGCTCCCCTGTCCCTGGGATTCTCCAGGCAAGAACACTGGAGTGGGTTGCCATTGCCTTCTCCAATGCATGAAAGTGAAAAGTGAAAGTGAAGTCGCTCAGTTGTGTCCAACTCTTAGTGATCCCATGGACTACAGCCTACCAGGCTCCTCCGTCCATGGGATTTTCCAGGCAAGAGCACTGGAGTGGGATGCCATTGACTTCTCCAAGTTTCCCCTGCTGCTGCTGCTGCTGCTGCTGCTGCTGCTAAGTTGCTTCAGTCGTGTCCAACTCTGTGCGACCCCATAGACGGCAGCCCACCAGGCTCCCCCGTCCCTGGGATTCTCTAGGCAAGAACACTGCAGTGGGTTGCCATTTCCTTCAATGCATGCAAGTGAAAAGTGAAAGTGAAGTTGCTCAGTCGTGTCCAACTCTTTGCGACCCCATGGACTGCAGCCCACCAGGCTCCTCCGTCCATGGGATTTTCCAGGCAAGAGCACTGGAGTGGGGTGCCATTGCCTTCTCCAAGTTTCCCCTACTTTCTTCAATTTAAACCTGAGTTATTCAACAAGGAGCTCATGATGTGGACCATAGTTAGCTCCTGGTCTTGTTTTTGCTGACAGGGTAGAACTTCATCTTTGGCTGCAAAGAATATAATCAATTTGATTTTGACCATCTGTTGATGTCCATGTGTACAGTCTTCTCTTGTGTTATTGAAAGAGGGTATTTGCTATGACCAATGCGTTCTCTTAAGAAAACTCTGCTAAAAAGGAACATCAAATGCAAGACCCAGAGGTGGGAACTGCTTTGAATCTGAGGCACAACACAGTGGCCAGTGTGGTTGGAGAAGAGCATCTTAGGGGCTGAATAATGAGGGATGAGCTGAAAGAGGTTGTGGAGGAGGAAGATAACACAGAGGCTTTGATCTTCACTCTAAGATGAAATCTGTTGGCGGGTTTGAGTAGAAAAGTTAACTGGAACTTTGACTTTTGTTTTTAAAGAATCATTCTTGTTGCTTTGATGAGAATGAACTTTGAAAGCATGAATAAGAAGCAGTGAAGAGGCTCTGGCCGTAATTCAGGTGAGAGAGAGTGGTAAGGCTTAGATAAGGGTGGCAGCAATGGAAAGGGTGGCGCTAGTGTAAAGGAGATAGACTGATTGTCTGGGAATCATTAAGGCAGTTAATAGAGACGGTGGGGTCCCGTGGGCAGATTTTCCTTATTTGGAGATCACAGGTCTCCAAACATCCTCTCTTGATTGTGTGATTTAGCTGCTTAAAAATCTTTTGATGGCTTTTTCTTGCCTCCTGTATAATGTTCAGAGCTGTTTAGGAATCACAGTATATATTCTCTGATCTCACCTGGCCCTTTTCTCACTCATCTTTCTGTCCTTCTGTTTCTTGCATCATTGTACCTTTTAGAGAATTTGGTTATTTCCAGTGTACCCATTATCCCCTCTATACTATTTGTCACTCTGGAGGTAGGGATGCACTGAAAACTGCAGCACCTACAGTCAACATTTTTGGTCAACAGAAAGGGCCCAATTTTTCTCCATGCCAGTGGAAAACTGCACATTGCACAACCAGTGAATGCTTCAAGAGTTAGACAAATTTGGCGATGAATTTTTGCCTCATCTGCCATATTCACCTGACTCCTCACTACCACTTCTTCAAGCATCTCGACAACTTTTTACAGGGAAAATGTTTCCACAACCAGCAGAAGGCAGAATATGCTTTCCAAGAGTTCATGGAATCCTGTAACATGGATTTTTATGCTACAAGGATAAACAAACTTATTTCCTGTTGGCAAAAATGTGTTGATTGTAATGATTAAGATTTTGATTAATAAATATGTGTTTGAGCCTAGTTACAATAATTTAAAATTCACAGTTCAAAACTGCAATTACTTTTGTACTAACCTGATAGCACGTAACCCAGATCTGACTGCTTATTGCTCAGAAGCCATTAAAGAGGCGAGGCTGGTGGAAAGGAAAGTTTGCTTTATTTTGGATTTTGCAACTGGGGCCGAGGGTACCAAAGGCCACCTCCCCCCACTGAGAGTCAGTGGGCGATAGCATTTATAGTCTGAGGGAGGGTGGCTACGTGCAGAAACAGCACAGTCAGCTCTGGCGGTCATCTTGAAATTGGTCCTCAGTGGTCTCACCAGCATCATCTTGGTTGTTTAAATCTTTAGGTCCAGAGGTGGTTGTTTCCATTTCTTGAGACCAGTCCTCAGAATTGTGGCTGCTATATCATGGCTACAGTCTGGTCATCATGTAGTTAACTTCTTCCACCTAGTAGGGTTTCAGTATCTCCCAGACAGCTCACAGAATATGGTTCAGAATATTACCGATAGAGCTTGAGAAGGAACTAAAGGTCTTTGGCTATGCCTAATGACTAACCTATTATTATTTGGTTTCCTTTAGCTGTTTTCCTTTATTTCTGCATGTTCTTACTTCTCTGATTAAAATTACTCTTTGTCTACACTTTTTCCACAGACAAAAGCAGGCTGAAATTGTTGGTAAGGATGTAGAGAGAAGAGGACCCTTGTACACTGTGGTTGGGATTGTAAATTGTTTCAGCCACTGTTGAAAAGTGTAGAAAAAAGTGTGGAACTTTTTTGAAGTTCCTCAAAAAAAACTAAAGATAGAGCTACCATATACACTAGCAACCCAACTCCTGAGTATATGTCTGGAAAAAACACTATTTCAAAAAGATATGTGCATCCCAATGTTCATAGGAGCATTATTTACAATTGCCAAGATATGGAAGCAAACTAATTGTCCATCAACTATTGAATTGATTAAAAAAAAAAAAAACTGTGGTATATCCACATACACACACTCACAGTGGACTACTATTCAGCCATAAAAATGGAAAAAAGTTTGCCATTTGCAACGACATGTTTGGACTTGGAGGACATTATGCCAAGTGAAATGTCATAGAAAGACAAATGCTATATGATATCACTTATATATGGAATATAAAAAAATACAGTGAACTAATGAGTATAGCAAGAAAACAGACTCACTGATACAGAAAACAAAGTAGTAGTTACCTGTGGGAAGGGGGTGTGCAGGAGCAGTATAGGGGTGGAGGAATAGGAGGTGCACCACTATTGAGTATATGGTAGGCTCAAAGATGTGTTGTACAACATGGGAAGTATAGCCAGTATTTTATATTAACTGTAAATAAATGAGAAGAAACTTTTTAAATTGCATTAAAATATTTTAAATAAAAAATTTTGAAAGTATTCTGCTATGGAGGTGGTATAATCAGATAATGTAGAAATAGAACTCCAACTACAGCAGGGAGGAAAGGAGGTTGAAACAGATGCTCTTATTCTTCTTTAAAATAAACTAAGTATATTTGTCTTTAAAACCAAATTTGATCTAGGAATAATCCTGAGGATTTTATTGTAGTGGAATTTGGGTTTCACCAGTGTTGCCAATGCTCTTGTTCACCTCACACGTTAAATTTAGAAAGTGAGGGAGTCCATATGTTTTAGAATTTTCATTTTATATATTTCATCAATCCTGAAAGATTTTTATAGGTTGTCATAATGCTAATGAAAAAAAGGAATATTCCAAATTAGTGTGATATAGCAAGTAAATAAGGAAAGAAATTATACTGAACACTTTATTTTTTATTTACTTTAAAGAGCCTCTGATAATGTAGCAATAAGGATGTCTTTCATAATTACTGGAGAAGTTCATATCCAAATGTTACATATACATACCTCTTGATAAAAGTGAAAGAGGAGAGTGAAAAAGTTGGCTTGAAGCTCAACATTCAGAAAACAAAGATCATGGCATCTTGTCCCATCACTTCATGGGAAATAGGTGGGGAAACAGTGTCAGACTTTATTTTGGGGCTCCAAAATCACTACGGATGCTGATTGCAGCCATGAAATTAAAAGATGTTTACTCCTTGGAAGGAAAGTTATGACCAAACTAAATAGCATATTAAAAAGCAGAGACATTACTTTGCCAACCAATGTCTGTCTAGTCAAGGCTATGGTTTTTCCCGTGGTCATGTATGGATGTGAGAGTTGGACTGTGAAGAAAGCTGATCGCCAAAAAACTGATGCTTTTGAACTGTGGTGTTGGAGAAGACTCTTGAGAGCCCCTTGGACTGTAAGGAGATCCAACCAGTCCATCCTAAAGATCAGTCCTGGGTGTTCATTGGAAGGACTGATGCTAAAGCTGAAACTCCAATCCTTTGGCCACCTCATGCAAAGAGTTGACTCACTGGAAAAGACTCTGATGGTGGGAGGGATTGGGGGCGGGAGGAGAAGGGGAAGACAGAGAATGAGATGGCTGGATGGCATACCGACTCGATGGACATGAGTTTGAGTGAACTCCGGGAGTTGGTGATGGACAGGGAGGCCTGGTGTGCTATTATTCATGGGGTCGCAATGAATCGGACACGACTGAGTGATTGAACTGAACTGAACTGACCTCTACATAAAAGTGTAAAGATTGATAGATTATTATAATATTGATGAGAGTTGTAATTTTTAAATATCATGTTTTAATATGCTAGAAATACTTGGGAAAAAGTTGTAATTGTATTAATTCTGTTACTCAGAAGTAGTAGGGTTGTTTAAGTTTTGTATTCCTGGAATTGATCTAATCATTTAGATTGTGACAGTGATTAAATTGTAATCATAGCAATGGTTAAAATGTTGATTTTTCTTACGTTTTTAATCTAAAATTTTATTTTCTTCTATTTTCAATTTAGTATGAAGAATATTATGTATTTTAGGGTATTTTAATACATTCATTTATAATGCAGTTTCTTAGCAGGATGGAATTAAATAATAACCTAATGCTATTTAGATAGACTATACTTAGGTATGGTTGATTGATTACAGTCAGGGGAAAACACCACACCAGAGTTGCATTTGAGTCATAAAAGAATCCTTTACCTTTGTTCACAAAGTCAAATCCTCTTCTTATAATTTGATAAAAGCATTTCAAAACGGATTTACTAAAGGCTTAAAATGTAGCTTTGGTCAATAAAAAGGTTAGTATTAAATGTGAAAAACATGATAATAAGTATGAAGAATGTGCCTTTCATCCCCAGAAAATGGAAGTGTTTATCTCTTTCTAAAATTAAGAAAGGCAAGACTGGTTCCCTGCTGTTTCTTTTTAAAGAATACCATAATTATTTAGTCAAATTCAGGGGAAAAAAATATTTGTTGAACTTTTCTTTTATGAAATTGTACTTCATGTGGGTTTGGGGGTACACATTAACCATACATTCTGAATTAAGTATAACTTGATTTCTTAACAACTTTACTCTTTCTCATAGAAGAATGGCATTAATTTGACTTAAGCCTAGTGGTCCATATTATTCTAATTTGACTGCCCACATGCATAAGAGGAGGGAAATAGAGCTCTGGGGCCATTCAGAGTCCCTGGAGAGCTCAGATGTATGCTGCGCTTCTGCCTGGCTAGGCACATATGACATACAAAGATTGAAAATGATTTTACAACCAAATCACCACTCTACCTATATAAAATATTTGTTTTCTTTTAACGTTTCTACATCCATAAAAAGATTGCTCATCTGAAGCAACTTAGTTTCAATTTCAGTTTCACTGAAGCACTCAAAAGTATTACTCTAAATGAGTGGGGTTTGTGATTTCTGTAAAATGGTACAAGTCTTAAACCTGCTCGAGCTGAACCAGTCAAGCTGCTCATGAGCCCTGTTGTATAAAGAATGGATCACATGGCACAAACCTTCAGAGCTTCATGCCATTCTGGGAAGTTGTGCAGCAAGACTGTCATTCATTTAGAATGTAGGATACCTTCATTTGGAATGTTCTCTCTGAAGTTCTCCGCTACACTGACTTTCAACCCTTCTGAGACCTAGATTCTGAGCACCACCACAGAACCAGGATCCAGTTCATACTTTAAAAAAATACAGGGAGTTACCAAACATATGAAAACACTGCAACAGCAACAAAAGTGAAAATCGGTGTAACAATAGTACAGTCAATAAAAAGAGCATCCATGCCATGAAATAGAAGTTCTTACACAAAAGGGGAAGTCATAAATTATTCTCATCTTTAGAATGTAAACAATATATATAATAATCTTCAAGTATGTTCATTTGTGGCCTTCCCAGATGCCTCAGTGGTGAAGAATCTGCCTGCCAAGCAGGAGTCTGGTCTATAGTCACAAAGAGTCAGACACCACTTTGTAACTAAACAACAACAGTGTTCATCTATACAACCTCTAGTAAGCTACTCTGAGGAATAATACCGAAAATGTGAATTCTTAAAGAAAAAAATTGTCTACAGCCTATACTAAAGGGAATAAGAATGAAGTATGGAAGAAACAGAATAAAAAGTCTTTTTGTAGGAAAACATATTAGTTTTACTAATTACTGTGAAGGAGGACTGTACAATATATTACAGTCTATTGATCTCCCTGTCATTCTTTTCTAAACTTTCAATTATTCACTGCTGAATCATTTTTCAAAGTTACAAATTCACTTTTTGGGTAAAATTTTGACTGGGAATATACAAATTCCTTTTTCCCTTTTTTCAGAAATGGTTGTTTGATTTTGTCAAATAACTTTCCTATATATGTTGAAGAAAGTAGAGAAAACCACTAGACCATTCAGATATGACCTAAATCAAACCCCTTATGATTATACAGTGGAAGTAAGAAATAGATTTAAGGGACTAGATCTGATAGATAGAGTGCCTGATGAACTCTGGACGGAGGTTCGTGACATTGTACAGGAGACAGGGACCAAGATCATCCCGATGGAAAAGAAATGCAAAAAAGCAAAATGGCTGTCTGGGGAGGCCTTACAAATAAGCTGTGAAAAGAAGAGAAGGGAAAAGCAAAGGAGGAAAGGAAAGATATAAGCATCTGAATGCAGAGTTCCAAAGAATAGCAAGGAGAGATAAGAAAGCCTTCCTCAGCGATCAATGCAAAGAAATAGAGGGAAACAACAGAATAGGAAAAACAAGAGATCTCTTCAAGAAAATTAGAGATATCAAGGGAACATTTCATGCAGAGATGGGCTCGATAAAGAACAGAAATGGTATGGACCTAACAGAAGCAGAAGATATTGAGAAGAGGTGGCAAGAATACACAGAAAAACTGTACAAAAAAGATCTTCATAACCAAGATAATCACGATGGCATGATCACTCACCTGCAGCCAGACATCTTGGAATGTGAAGTCAAGTGGGCCTTAGAAAGCATCACTACGAACAAAGCTAGTGGAGGTGATGGAATTCCAGTTGAGCTGTTTCAAGTCCTGAAAGATGATGCTGTGAAAGTGCTGCACTCCATTTGCCAGCAAATTTGGAAAACTCAGCAGTGGCCACAGGACTGGAAAAGGTCAGTTTTCATTCCAATCCCAAAGAAAGGCAATGCCAAAGAATGCTCAAACTACCACACAATTGCACTCATCTCACCCACTAGTAGTCATGCTCAAAACTCTCTAAGCCAGGCTTCAGCAATATGTGAACCATGAACTCCCAGATGTTCAAGCAGGTTTTAGAAAAGGCAGAGGCACCAGAGATCAAATTGCCAACATCCGCTGGATCATGGAGAAAGCAAGAGAGTTCCAGAAAAACATCTATTTCTGCTTCATTGACTATGCCAAATCCTTTGACCGTGTGGATCACAATAAACTGTGGAACATTCTGAAAGAGATGGGAATACCAGACCACCTGACCTGCCTCTTGAGAAACCTGTATGCAGGTCAGGAAGCAACAGTTAGAACTGTATATGGAACAACAGATTGGTTCCAAATAGGAAAAGGAGTACGTCAAGGTTGTATATTGTCACCCTGCTTATTTAACTTATATGCAGAGTACATCATGAGGAACGCTGGGCTGGAAAAAGCACAGGCTGGAATCAAGATTGCTGGGAGAAATATAAATAACCTCAGATATGCAGATGACACCACCCTTATGGCAGAAAGTGAAGAGGAACTCAAAAGCCTCTTGATGAAAGTGAAAGAGGAGAGTGAAAAGGTTGGCTTGAAGCTCAACATTCAGAAACAAAGATCATGGCATCTGGTCCCATCACTTCATGGGAAATAGATGGGGAAACAGTGGAAGCAGTGTCAGACTTTATTTTTTGGTGCTCCAAAATCACTGCAGATGCTGATTGCAGCCATGAAATTAAAAGACACTTACTCCTTGGAAGGAAAGTTATGACCAACCTAGATAGCATATTAAAAAGCAGAGACATTACTTTGCCAACCAAGGTCCGTCTAGTCAAGGCTATGGTTTTTCCCGTGGTCATGTATGGATATGAGAATTGGACTGTGAAGAAAGCTGATCGCCGAAGAATTGATGCTTTTGAACTGTGGTGCTGGAGAAGATTCTTGAGAGTCCCTTGTACAGCAAGGATGTCCAACCAGTCCATTCTAAAAGAGATCAATCCTGGGTGTTCATTGGAAGGACTGATGCTGAAGCTGAAACTCCAATACTTTGGCCACCTCATGCGACGAGTTGACTCACTGGAAGAGTCTGATGCTGGGAGGGATTGGGGGTGGGAGGAGACAGGGACGACAGAGAATGAGATGGCTGGATGGCATCACCGACTCGATGGACATGAGTTTGAGTGAACTCTGGGAGTTGGTGATGGACAGGGAGGCCTGGCGTGCTGTGATTCATGGGGTCGCAAGGAGTCAGACACGACTGAGCAACTGAACTGAACTGAACTGATATATGTTGAAATATTCCTATGATTTTTCTTTCTTAGTGTGGTGATGGGATAGAGTTCATTAACTGAATTTTGAAAGTTAAACCAGATCTATCTTGGATAAATCCCACTTGGTCATAATGCATACTTCCTTTTATACATTGTTGGATTTGGTTTATTATTATTTTGCTAAGAATTTTTGCATCTGTATTTTTCTTTTCTTGTAATCTTTTTGCCTGGCTTTGTTGCTACAGTAATATTGACCTCATGTTTAGGAAGTTAGAAACATTCCCTCTGCTTCTACCTACTGTTCAGTTCAGTTCAGTTCAGTCGCTCAGTCGTATCCGACTCTGTAAGAGATCACCAAGAATTGGTATAATTTCTTCCTTAAATGTTTGATAGAATTCCCCAGGGTACCCATCAGGACCTTACACTTTATATTTTTAAAGGTTAGTAAATATTGATTCATTTCTGTAATAGATATAGGCCTAATCAGATTGTCTATTCTTATGTGACTTTTGGCAAATTGTGTCTTTCTGGGAGCTGCTTCCTATTTTTGTTATTTTTTTCAGGGGTTGTGGATATATAGACACAGGATCAAGAAAGAAGATAGATCAGTGAAAATGACAGAATCATTATGTAAAAATACAGAGAATAGTAAATGTCCACAGGACTTAAGAATGTATTTATCTGGAGGATACACATAATTCACAAAGAAAAACCTCTCTTTATATATTATGTGTATATATTTTAAAGCATTGTTATTATTAATCCCTTCAAAATTTTTAAAGAATGCGGCAGTTTGTGTATAAGCAGTGTGTAGCTAGATAAAGACATGGTCAGAGGAGTATCTGAATACAGGGTTGGAACTACTGACTCTTCAATTCGCCTGCCTCTGCTCTAGAGTCAAACGCATCTCCTCCTTCTGCTCAGAACGTGATCCTTATACCAGCTGCATAGCATCTCCCAGGATCTTGTTAGAAAGGCAGTATCCTGAGTCCCAGTCCAGACCTTCTGAATCTAAATCGGCATTTTTAAAATTTGAGGTATAGTTTTTAAATTTTTTAATTGAAATATAGTTGATTTGAAAAGTTATATTAGTTTAGGTTTACAGCAGAGTGATTCAGTTATACATATATATATATATATTCTTTTTTAGATTTTTACATATTCTTTATTATAAGATATTGAATGTAGTTCCTTGTGCTGTATAATAGGTCCTTGTTGTTTATCTATTCTATATATAGTAGTGTGTATATTTTAATCCCAAACTCCTAATTTGTCCCTCCCTTCCTTAGCCCTTTGATAACCATAAGTTTGTTTTCTATGTCCCTGACTCTAAATCTTTTTGGTAAATAAGTTCATTTGTATAATTATTTTAGATTCCACATATAAATGATATCATGTGATATTTGTAATTTCTATATCTGGCTTTCTTACCATGATAATCTCTAGGTACATCCATGTACCTGCAAATGGCATTATTTCATTCTTTTTTGTAATTGAGTAATATTCCATTGTGTATGTAAGCCACATATTCTTTATCCATTTATCTGTCTATGGACACCTATTTTGTTTCCGTGTCTTGGCCATTGTAAACAGTGCTGCTATGAATATTGGGGTGCATGTATAATTTGAATTATGGTTTTCTCTGGATACATGCCAAGGCGTAGGATTGCAAGATCATATGGTAGCTCTATTATTAGTTTTTTAAGGAACCTTCATATAGATCTCCATATGGCTCCACCAATTTATATTCCCACCAACAGAGTAGGAAGGTGGATTATGCAAATCTTAAATGAATTTAGACAAAACTGACATTTTTACTGTATATAACATCTCCATCTAAGAGTTTGGTGTATTTCTCCATTATTTGTCAAGTTTTCCTTTATTTTTCTCAGTCAGTTCAGCTCAGTCGCTCAGTCGTGTCCAGCTCTTTACGACCCCATGAACCGCAGCACGCCAGGCCTCCCTGTCCATCACCAACTCCTGGAGTCACACAAACCCATGGCCATTGAGTCAGTGATGCCATTCAACCATCTCATCCTCTGTCGACCCTTCTCCTCCTGCCCTCAATCCTTCCCAGAATCAGGGTCTTTTACAATGAGTCAGCTCTTCACATCAGGTGGCCAAAATATTGGAGTTTCAGCTTTACATCAGTCCTTCCAATGAACACCCAGGATTGATCTCCTTTAGGATGGACTGGTCTGATCTCCTCGCAGTCCAAGGGACTCTCAAGAGTCTTCTCCAACACCACAGTTCAAAAGCATCAATTATTCAGTGCCCAACTTTCTTTATAGTCCATCTCTCACATCGATACATGACTACTGGAAAAACCATAGCCTTGACTAGGCGGATCTTTGTTGGTAAAGTAATGTCTTTGCTTTTTAACATGCTGTCTAGGTTTGTCATAACTTTCCTTCCAAGGAGTAAGCGTCTTTTAGTTTCATGGCTGCATTCACCATCTGAAGTGATTTTGGAACCCAAAAAAATAAAGTCAGCCACTGTTTCCAGTGTTTCCCCATCATTTGCTGTGAAGTGATGGGACCAGATGCCATGATCTTCGTTTTCTGAATGTTGAGCTTTAAGCCAACCTTTTCACTCTCCTCTTTCACGTTCCTCAAGAAGCTCTTTAGTTCTTCTTCACTTCCTGCCATAAGGTGGTGTCATCTGCATATCTGAGGTTATTGATATTTCTCCTGGCAATCTTGATTCCAGCTTATGCTTCTTCCAGCCCAGCATTCTCATGATGTACTCTGCATATGAGTTAAATAAGCAGGGTGACAAATTACAGCCTTGACGTACTCCTTTTCCTGTTTGGAACTAGTCTGTTGTTCCATGTCCAGTTCTAACTGTTGCTTCCTGATCTGTATACAAATTTCTCAAGAGCCAGGTCATGTGGTCTGGTAATCCCATCTCTTTCAGAATTTTCCACAGTTTATTATGATCTTCACAGTCAAAGGATTTGGCATAGTCAATAAAGCAGAAATAGATGGTTTTCCTGGAACTCTCTTGCACTTTCCATGATCAAGCAGATGTTGGCAATTTGATCTCTGCATCCTCTGCCTTTTCAAAAACCAGCTTGAACATCTGGAAGTTCACGGTTCACGTATTGCTGAAGCCTGACTTGGAGAATTTTGAGCATGACTTTACTAGCGTGTGAGATGAGGGCAATTGTGCGGTAGTTTGAGCATTCTTTGGCATTGCCTTTCTCTGGGATTGGAATGAAGAGTGACCTTTTCCTGTCCTGTGGCCACTGCTGAGGTTTCTAAATTTGCTGGCATATTGAGTGCAGCACTTTCACAGCATCATCTTTCAGAAGTTGAAATAGCTCAACTGGAATTCCATCACCTCCACTAGCTTTGTCCATAGTGATGCTCTCTAAGGCCCACTTGACTTCACATTCCAGGATGTCTGGCTCTAGGTCAGTGATCACACCATCGTGATTATCTGGGTCGTGAAGATCTTTTTTGTACAGTTCTTCTGTGTATTCTTGTCATCTCTTCTTAATATCTTCTGCTTCTGTTAGGTCCCTACCATTTCTGTCCTTTATTGTGCCCATCTTTGCATGAAATGTTCCCTTGATATCTCTAATTTTCTTGAAGAGATCTCTAGTCTTTCCCATTCTGTTGTTTTCCTCTATTTCTTTGCATTGATAGCTGAGGAAGCCTTTCTTATCTCTCCTTGCTATTCTTTGGAACTCTGCATTCAAATGTGTATCTTTCCTTTTCCCCTTTGCTTTTCGCTTCCCTTCTTTTCACAGCTATTTGTAAGGCCTCCTCAGACAGCCATTTTGCTTTTTTGCATTTCTTTTTCTTGGGGATGATCTTGATTCCTGTCTTCTGTACAATGTCATGAACCTCCATCCATAGATCATCAGGCACTCTGTCTATCAAACTGAGTTCCTTAAATCTATTTCTCATTTCCACTGTATAGTCATAGGGGATTTGATTTTGGTCATACATTCCTGAATGGTCTAGCGGTTTTCTCCACTTTCTTCAATTTCAGTCTGAATTTGGCAATAAAGAGTTCATGATCTGAGCCTCAGTCAGCTCCCGGTCCTGTTTTAGCTGACTGTAAAGTGCTTCTCCACCTTTGGCTGCAAAGAATATAATCAATCTGATTTTGATGTTGACCATCTGGTGATGTCCATGTGTAGAGTCTTCTCTTGTTTTGTTGGAAAAGGGTGTTTGCTATGACTAGTGCATTCTCTTGGCAGAACTCTATTAGCCTTTGCCCTGCTACATTCTGTACTCCAAGGCCAAATTTGCCTGTTACTCCAGGTGTTTCTTGACTTGCTACTTTTGTATTCCAGTCCCCTGTAATAAAAAGGAAATATATTTTTGGGGTGTTAGTTCTAAAAGGTTTTTTTTCTCAGTAGAGATTTGAAAATTACTTTTTATGTTGAAGAAAAATACTCTTAGACAAAGACCTGGTGATGTGGTTACTGCTGTTACATTCATTTTCTAATGTCTGTTAACTCTCATTTGGTAATCATTTTATAAAAGCATAAGTCAAATTAGCCATGTTGTTAGAGGGATGAGAAAGCTCAACTTTCACCTGTGATTCTGCTTCTGAGTAGTTTTTGTATAATGCATTGAGCTGTCTGAAACTTCCCTTCAGTTCAGTTCAGTTCAGTTCAGTTGCTCAGTCGTTCTGACTCTTTGCAACCCCTGGGACTGCAGCACACAGGGCCTTCCTGTCCATCACCAACTCCCAGAGTTTACTCAAACTCATCTCCATTGAGTCAGTGATGCCATGCAACCATCTCATCCTCTGTCATTCCCTTCTCCTTCTGCCTTCAGTCTTTCTCAGCATCAAGATCTTTTTCAGTGAGTCAGTTCTTCGCATAAGGTGGCCAAAGTATTGGAGTTTCAACTTTAGCATTAGTCCTTCCAGTTAATATTCAGGACTGATTTCCTTTAGGATGGACTGGTTTGATCTCCTTGCTGTCCAAAGGACTCTCAAGAGTCTTCTCCAGCACCACAGTTCAAAAGTATCAATTCTTTAGCACTCAGCTTTCTTTATAGTCCAACTCTCATATCCATACATGACTACTGGAAAAACTGTAGCTTTGACTCGACGGACCTTTGTTGGCAAAGTAACGTCTCTGCTTTTTAATATGCTGTCTAAGCCGGAGAAGGCAATGGCAAGCCACTCCAGTACTCTTGCCTAGAAAATCCCATGGATGGAGGAGCCTGGTAGGCTGCAGTCCGTGGGGTTGCTAAGGGTCGGACACGACTGAGCGACTTCACTTTCACTTTTCACTTTCACAGACTGGAGAAGGAAATGGCAACCCATTCCAGTGTTCTTGCCTGGAGAATCCCAGGGACGGGGGAGCCTGGTAGGCTTCCATTTATGGGGTCACACAGAGTCGGACACGACTGAAGTGACTTAGCAACAGCAGCTAAGTTGGACACAACTTTTCTTTCAAGGAGCAAGCATCTTTTAATTTCATGGCTGCAGTCACCATTTGCAGTGATTTTGGAACCCAGAAAAATAAAGTTTGTCACTGTTTCAGTGACTCCCCATCTATTTGCCGTGAAGTGATGGGACCAGATGCCATGATCTTAGTTTTCTTTCTTTTTTTTTTTATTGGAGACTAATTATTTTCCAATATTATATTGGTTGGTTTTGCCAAACATTGACATGAATCCGCCCCGGGTGCATGTATGTTCCCCTTCCTGAACCCCCCTCCCACCTTCTTCCTCCCCTTTTCCTCCCTCCTGGTCATCCCCATGCACCAGTCCCGAGCATCCTGTATCATGCGTTGAACCTGGATTGGTGATTCATTTCATATATGATAATATACATGTTTCAGTGCCATTCTCCCAAATCATCCCACCCTCACCCTCTCCCACGGAGTCCAAAAGACTGTTCTATACATCTGTGTCTCTTTTGCTGTCTTGTATACAGGGTTATCATTACCATCTTTCTAAATTCCATAGATATGCGTTAGTATACTGTATTGGTATTTTTCTTTCTGGCTTACTTCACTCTGTATAATCAGCTCCAGTTTCATCCACCTCATTAGAAATGATTCAAATACATTCTTTTTAATGGCTGAGTAATACTCCATTGTGTGTATGTACCAATGCTTTCTTATCCATTCATCTGCAGATGGACATCTAGGTTGCTTCCATGTCCTGGCTATTATAAATAGTGCTGCGATGAACATTGGAGTACATGTGTCTCTTTCAATTCTGGTTTCCTCGGTGTGTATGCCTGGGAGTGTGATTGCTGGATCATATGGCAGTTCTATTTCCAGTTTTTTAAGGAATCTCCACATTGTTCTCCATAGTGGTTGTGCTAGTTTGCATTCCCACCAACAGTGTAAGAGGGTTCCCTTCTCTCCACACCCTCTCCAGCATTTATTGCATGTAAACTTTTGGATAGCAGCCATTCTGACTGGTGTGAAATGGTATCTCATTGTGGTTTTGATTTGCATTTCTCTGATGATGAGGGATGTTGAGCATTTTTTCATGTGTTTGTTAGCCATCTGTATTGTCTTCTGTGGAGAAATGTCTGTTTAGTTCTTTGGCCTATTTTTTGATTGGGTCATTTATTTTTCTGGAATTGAGTTGCAGGAGCTGCTTGTATATTTTGGAGATTAATCCCTTATCAGTTGCTTCATTTGCTATTATTTTCTCCCATTCCGAAGGCTGTCTTTTCACCTTGCTTATGGTTTCCTTTGCTGTGCTGAAGCTTTTGATTTTAATTAGGTCCCATTTGTTTATTTTTGCTTTTATTTCCAATATTCTGGGAGGTGTGTCTTGGAGGATCCTGCTGTGATTTATGTCGGAGAGTGTTTTGCCAACGTTCTCCTCTAGGAGTTTTATAGTTTCTGGTCTTACATTTAGCTCTCTAATCCATTTTGACTTTATTTTGGTATATGTTGTTAGGAAGTGTTCTAGTTTCATTCTTTTACAAGTGGCTTTTGGATAGCAGCCCTTCTGACTGGTGTGAAATGGTATCTCATTGTGGTTTTGATTTGCATTTCTCTGATTATGAGGGATGTTGAGCATTTTTTCATGTGTTTGTTAGCCATCTTTATGTCTTCTTTGGAGAAAGGTCTGTTTAGTTCTTTGGCCCATTTTTTGATTGGGTCACTTATTTTTCTGGAATTCATAGGGATTGCATTGAATGTATAAATTACTTTGGGTAGCATACTCATTTTCGCAATATTTATTCTTCCAATCCATGAACACGGTATATTTCTCCATCTATGAGTATCCTCTTTGATTACTTTCACCAGTGTTTTATAGTTTTCTATGTACAGGTCTTTTGTTTCTTTTAGTAGATATATTCCTAAGTATTTTATTCTTTTCGTTGCAACAGTGAATGGAATAATTTCCTTAATGTCTCTTTCTATTTTCTCATTATCAGTGTATCGGAATGCAAGGGATTTCTGTGTGTTGATTTTATATCCTGCAACTGTACTGTATTCATTGATTCGCTCTAGTAGTTTTCTGGTAGAGTCTTTAGGGTTTTCTGTGTAGAGGATCATGTCATCAGCGAACAGTGAACGTTTTACTTCTTCTTTTCCAGTTTGGATTCCTTTTATGTCTTTTTCTGCTCTGATTGCTGTGACCAAAACGTCCAGAACTATGTTGAATAGTAGTGGTGAGAGTGGACCCCCTTGTCTTGTTCCTGACTTTAGGGGAAATGCTTTCAGTTTTTCACCATTGAGGATAATGTTTGTTGTGGGTTTGTCATATACAGCTTTTATTATGTTGAGGTATGTTCCTTCTATTCCCACCTTCTGGAGGGATTTTATCATAAATGGATGTTGAATTTTGTCAAAGGCTTTCTCTCCATCTATTGAGATAATCATATGATTTTTATTTTTCAGTTTGTTAATGTGGTGTATTACGTTAATTGATTTGCAGATATTGAAGAAGCCTTGCATTCCTGGGATAAAGCCCCCTTGGTCATGATGTATGACCTTCTTAATGTGTTGTTGGATTCTGATTGCTAGAATTTTGTTCAGGATTTTTGCATCTATGTTCATCAGTGATATTGGCCTGTAGTTTTCTTTTTTTTGTGTGTGGGATCTTTACCAGGTTTTGGGATTAGGGTGATAGTGGCCTCATAGAATGAGTTTGGAAGTTTCCCTTCCTCAGCAATTTTCTGGAAGAGTTTGAGTAGAATAGGTGTTAGCTCTTCTCTAAAAATTTGGTAGAATTCGGCTGTGAAGCCATCTGGACCTGGGCTTTTGTTTGCTGGAAGATTTCTGATTACAGCCTCTAGTTCTGTGCTTGTGATGGGTCTGTTCAGATTTTCTATTTCTTCCTGGTTCAGTTTGGGAAAGTTGTACTTTTCTAGGAATTTGTCCGTTTCTTCCAAGTTGTTCATTTTATTGCCATATAATTGCTGATAGTATTCTCTAATGATCCTTTGTATTTCTGTGTTGTTGTTTGTGATCTCTCCATTTTCATTTCTAATTTTATTGATTTGGTTCTTCTCCCTTTGTTTCTTGATGAGTCTGGCTAGTGGTTGGTCAGTTTTATTTACCCTCTCAAAGAACCAGCTTTTGGCTTTGTTGATTTTTGCTATGGTCTCTTTTGTTTCTTTTGCATTTATCTCTGCCCTAATTTTTAGGATTTCTTTCCTTCTACTAACCCTGGGGTTCTTCATTTCTCCCTTTTCTAGTTTCTTTAGATGTAGAGTTAGGTTATTTAGTTGATTTTTTCTTGTTTCTTGAGGTGTGCCTGTATTGCTATGAACTTCCCCCTTACCACTGCTTTTACAATGTCCCAGAGGTTTTGGGTTGTTGTGTTTTCATTTTCATTCATTTCTATGCATATTTTGATTTCTCTTTTGATTTCTTCTATATTTGTTCATTATTCAGCAGCATGTTGTTCAGCCTCCATATGTTGGCATTTTTAATAGTTTTTCTCCCGTAATTGAGATCTAATCTTACTGCATTGTGGTCAGAAAAGATGGTTGGAATGATTTCAATTTTTTTTAATTTACCAAGGCTAGATTTATGGCTCAGGATATGATCTATCCTGGAAAATGTTCCGTGTGCACTTGAGAAAAAGGTGAAATTCATTGTTTTGGGGTGAAATGTCCTATAGAGATCTATTAGGTCTAACTGGTCTATTATATCATTTAATATTTGTATTTCCTTGTTAATTTTCTGTTTAATTGATCTATCCATAGGTGTGAGTGGGGTATTAAAGTCTCCTACTATTATTGCATTGTTGTTAATTTCCCCTTTCATACTTGTTAGTAATTGTCTTACATATTGCGGTGCTCCTATGTTGGGTGCATAAATATTTATAGTTGTTATATCTTCTTCTTGGATTGATCCTTTGATCATTATGTAGTGTCCTTCTTTGTCTCTTTTCCCAGCCTTTGTCTTAAAGTCTATTTTATCTGATATTAGTATTGCGACTCCTGCTTTCTTTGGAGACAACATATATGGGGGTCTTGTTTTTGTATCCATTCAACCAGCCTTTGCCTTTTGGTTGGGGCATTCAACCCATTTACGTTTAAGGTAATTATTGATAAGTATGATCCCATTGCCATTTTCTTTATTGCTTTGGGTTCAAGTTTATACACCCTTTCTCTGTTTCCTGTCTAGAGAAGATCCTTTAGCATTTGTTGGAGAGCTGGTTTGGTGAAGCTGAATTCTCTCAGCTTTTGCTTGTCTGTAAAGCTTTTGATTTCTCCTTCATATTTGAATGAGATCCTTGCTGGGTACAGTAATCTGGGCTGTAGGTTATTTTCTTTCATCACTTTAAGTATGTCTTGCCATTCCCTCCTGGCCTGAAGAGTTTCTGTTGAAAGATCAGCTGTTATCCTTATGGGAATCCCCTTGTGTGTTATTTGTTGCTTTTCCTTGCTGCTTTTAACATTTGTTCTTTGTGTTTGATCTTTGTTAATTTGGTTAATATGTGTCTCGGAGTATTTCGCCTAGGGTTTTTCCTGTTAGGGACTCTCTGGGTTTCTTGGACTTGGGTGATTATTTCCTTCCCCGTTTTAGGGAAGTTTTCAACTATTATCTCCTCAAGTATTCTCTCATGGTCTTTATTTTTGTCTTCTTCTTCTGGGACTCCTATTATTTGAATATTGGGGTGTTTAACATTGTCCCGGAGGTCTCTAATATTGTCCTCATTTCTTTTAATTCGTTTTTCTTTTTTCCTCTCTGTTTCATTTATTTCTACAATTCTATATTCTAGCTCGCTTATCCTGTCTTCTGCCTCTGTTATTCTACTGTTTATTCCCTCCAGAGTGTTTCTGATCTCATCTATTGAATTATTCATTGCATACTGACTCTTTTTTATTTCCTCTAAGTCCTTATTAAACCTGTCTTCCATCTTCTCAATCCTTTTCTCCAGGTTATTTATCTATAACCCCATTTTGCTTTCAAGATTTTGAATCATTTTCACCACCAAAATTCGAAATTCTTTATCAGGTAGATTCCCTATATCTTCCTCTTTTGTTTCTGTTGGTGGGCGTTTATCTTGTTCCTTTACTTGCTGGGTATTTCTCTGCCTCTTCATCTTGCTTATATTGCTTTGCTTGGGGTGGCCTTTCCCTCTTCTGGCCGTTTGTGGAGTTCTCTTTATTATGTAGTTTCCTCACTGTGTGTGGGGTTGGTCGGGTGACTTGTCCGGGTTCCCTGGTTAGGGAAGCCTGTGTCGGTGTTCTGGTGGGTGGAGCTGGATTTCTTCTCTCTGGAATGCAATGAAGTGTCCAGTAATGAGTTATGAGATGTCAGTGGGTTTGGAGTGACTTTGGGCAGCCTGTATATTGAAGCTTAGGGCTATTTTCCTGTGTTGCTGGAGAATTTGCATGGTATGTCTTGCTCTGGAACTTGTTGACCCTTGGGTGGTGCTTGGTTTGAGTGTAGGTATGGAGGCATTTGATGAGCTCCTGTCGATTAATGTTCCCTGAAGTCAGGAGTTCTCTGGTGTTCTCAGGATTCGGGCTTAAGCCTCTTGCCTCAGGTTTTTGGTCTTGTTTTTGGAGTATCCTCTAGACTTCTCTATCTGTCATTTCCAAGGTGGTTCCCTCTGTTTTAGCTTCTGTTTGCTGGTCTCTTCAGTGTCTATTTTCCACCATTATTCTAGGGGGCAGTGGTGGACACTTTTTAAGGCTCAGTTGTTCAGTCCTGTTCTGAGAAGGGAGGAACGTTGCAGACAAATATCTCTGGCGTCTGTGGGGAGTGCTTCTCACGCTGCGTGTGCTATCCCAGTCTACACTGCACCGTCTCTAGGTTGCTCTGCCAGGGACTGTCTGAGCTGGTGCTGGGTTGTATGCACTTCCCAGGTCTGAGCGGCTCAGGTTCAGGTACTCGGGTACTCCACAAAGGCGCAGACTTGGTTGGGCCTGCGTTTTTTCCCTCCCCCGTCCGAGCAGCTCAGGTGACCAGGTGTTTGGTGAGCGCAGTTGCGTGACTTATCACCTCCCTGGTCCCTCCCTCTCGGTTTTCTTGGTGTACAGCCAGCGCACCTTCTCAGGCGGATGTTGACCAGTCAGAAACCCATGAAGTCTTGGTTAGCAACGAAGCCTGCCTGCAGTTTGGTGTCGGATGCCTCTCTGGGGGCACAGTTGCCCCTTCCGGCTCTGGCTGCCCTCCCCTGCCTGTCTCCATGGGGGATGGTCCGTCCACAGCTGACTCGCTATGCTCAGTCCTTTGTTCTGTTAGCGGGACTGGCGGAGTCTTAGGTTAGGGCTTTTCGCCTTTTAGTGGGATAGCTACCCCACAGTCTGGTTTGCTGTCCCCAGTTAGTTCTCTCAGCTTGCCCTCACAGCATTCAGGCCCAGTCCTCTCTCTAAGCAGTTCAGCCGGCTCCTCCCTGCCTGGCTCCCACTTGCTAATGGTGGATGTGGGCGTCTGTGCTGCTTCTCCGCTGGGAGTTACGTTTGGTGGGTAATCTGTGGGTTTTAAGTATTTCTTTCTTTTTCCTCCCGGTTAAGTGGCCCTCTGAGGTTCCAAGGTTAGCCACAGACTCGCCAGTGAGAGTTTTTCCTGGTGTTTGGAAACTTCTCTCTTTTTTAAGCCTCTCTTCCTGGGACGGAGCTCTGTCCCTACCTCTTTTGTCTCTCTTTTTATCTTTCACGTTTTTTGCTACCTCCTTTCGAAGACAATGGGCTGCTTTTCTGTGTGCCTGAAGTCTTCTGCCAGCATTCAGAAGTTGTTTTGTGGACTTTACTCTGCGTTCAAATGTTCTTTTGATGAATTTGTGGGGGAGAGAGTGGTCTCGCTGTCCTATTCCTCCGGCATCATGTTCCCTCCTCCCATGATCTTAGTTTTCTGAATGTTGAATTTTAAGCCAACTTTTTCACTCTCCTCTTTCACATTCATCAAGAGGCTCTTTAGTTCTTCCTTTTTGTCATAAGGGTGGTGTCATCTGCATATCTGACAATATTGATATTTTTGCCAGCAATCTTGATTCCAGATTGTGCCTCATCCAGCCCAGCAATTCTCATGGTATACTCTGCATATGTTAAATAAGCAGGGTAACAGTGTACTTCCATTCAGCAACATGCAAAATCAACACAGAAGTGAATGTGGTCTGATATATACCTTGGGTCTTACATGTTACTGCTAATTAAGTACCATTTTCTAGTAACTTTTCTTTGTAGCTTGGGCATTGAGAGAGTTTATCTGAGTTTGTCAACCATAATAATCCTTTTATTTTATTGGCATTCAGATTCTACAGAAATATTTCAAATGCCTCAAAACACCAAGTGCAGATTATCATAAAGGGACAGTGAATGTTTAACAAAGGAAAAATATTATATGCACCTGTTGATAGTTTTAATTAAATGTGTGCTCTGCACTGATATTTTAATTTAGAAAGTACTTTCATTCTATAGGAGACACCAAACAAACATTACCTCAATAAATATTTTCCATAACAAAAGTGAAAGCAATGAGTTGATAGAAACTTTTAAAAAACCCTAATATTATAACTTTCATCATTCAGTTCATTTCAGTTCAGTTGCTCAGTCATGTCCGACTCTTTGCGACCCCATGAATCACAGCACGCCAGGCCTCCCTGTCCATCACCAACTCCTGGAGTTCACTCAAACTCAAGTCCATCGAGTCGGTGATGCCATCCAGCCATCTCATTCTCTGTCATCCCAGTCTCCTCCCGCCCCTAATCCCTCCTAGCATCTGACTGTTTTCCAGTGAGTCAACTCGTCGCATGAGGTGGCCAAAGTAGTGGAGTTTCAGCGTTAGCATCAGTCCTTCCAATGAATACCCAGGATCGATCTCCTTTAGAATGGACTGGTTGGATCTCCTTGCAGTCCAAGGGACTCTCAAGAGTCTTCTCCAGCACCACAGTTCAAAAGCATCAATTCTTCAGTGATCAGCTTTCTTCACAGTCCAAGTCTCACATCCATACATGACTAGGCCCTGATGTAATCTGGTTCCTATATTTAGTGTTTTAGCAACAAATGGATCATCATTTTATCTTTTATCTATGGTAATTTATCTGCAATGTTGCAGGATGCTCTACAAATAATAGATAGTCTTCAGCTGTCAATAATGAAAATCTCAGATTATCTCTTATAGTAGCAACCAGAAATAAAAGAAACAATCCAAAAAACAAAGCCCTAGGATAAAAGAGAAAAATACTTTAAACCCGTATGTAAGTGTGAACTCTCATCCATAAACATGAGAGTGCAAGAAAACTGTTATAAATCAATGTGTTAAAATATTTACCCAAAGAACATTTTAAATAATATTGATTTCTACTAGTTTTATTTAGGGAAAGTGACCTACTTCAGTTGGGCATTTGCCTAGTGGCCTATGGGGAAACATGCACTTTTAAAAGGAAATGGAGGAAGCAGGCTCTGACTCTTGGACTGCCAGCTAGGATTTCTGTCCTCTGGATAACGGATGATAAATGTCCTCACTCTGTCAAATAGTGCCACTTCCTTACCACCCTCCACCACTTTAGTTTTTCCCTGATAGTATCATGAATAGCCTTACTATCAAGGTCTTTATCAGGTTCTAATTCTTCTTTCCCTAGCACTGGTCACACCCTTCCTGGGTTTAGGACCTAAAAAGCTTAGAGACTGTAAAGTTTTAGGACTAAAATAAAAAAGCTAGATTGGTCCTTTATCAGAAAAGGTTTATAAAATCTTTTTAGAAAATAGTGATTAGGTATAATATTTTTCCATATGAAGACACCATCACAAAAGGCATGTGAAAGGAAGTTGCTGTGGTAACACTTATGCATTAATTATATAGTATCTCCCTTATGAAAATCATGGGAAGAAGTTTACTTTTTTTTTTAAAACAAGAGCAATTTTACCTCCCCTGAAAATTGTCCTAAAAAATTTATTCTTGGATAACTTTGATAATCAATCCCCCTTTATGTTGATTGCTAAGAAGATTAGAACTGTGATTATGAGGAACCTGTAACCAGTATATGGAATTTTATATGCATAACTGCTTGTGTTAACATCATTTCTCCAATGTCTGTACTTAAAATAAATTTATTATTCAACTTTTTAATTACTGTTAGCTAACTCTTAGGTGCCACAAACTACATTAAACCTTTTTTGGAACAATATGACATAGGAATTAATATATTAAATTCCTACTTCCAGATCTATGCCTGGAATTTTGAAATCAACCAGTTAGATGGTTGTGACTGCCTGTACCTGGTATATGCCAATCCTCTTTTCCTCTCACTCCCCAGTCATATAAAGGAAAAAGGCATACAATGGAAACATTGTGCTATGAAAACTCCATTTTTTACATTTATACTGGAATATAGTTGGTTTACAATGTTGTGTTTAGTTCCTACTGTACAGCAGAGTGAATCAGTTATATGTATAAATATATCCACTCATTTTTATGTTCTTCTTACATATAGATCAGTGCAGAGTAATGAGTACAGTTCCCCGTACTATACACTAGGTTCTTATTAGTTATCTATTGTATATAGTGTAGTGTGTATGTGTTCATCTGTCTCCCAATTTATCCCTCCCCCACCCATCCCTTGATAACCATAAGCTTGTTTTCTTTAAATATGTGGCTCTATCCCAGAATCCTAAGCTTGTGACTCAGTGTCTCTACAGAGTTCTGTCTCAGAGATAACATTTGCCACATTAGCAAATAATTTTTTAAAAAGTCTTAGTTATGTATAAAGTTCTTTGAAAATACAAGGCTATATAAATGGACTTGGCATGTTTCATTATTTAAAGGTGTAAGAGAATGGAAGATGACCTAGGTGACATTTTGTAATTGGAAAATAGTGCTACTAACAGGGCAGCTCAAATGGAGCGCTTTTTTGTTATGTCTGTGTGTGTGCAGATGTGTTCTAATATATGAAATGTCTGAGTGTGTCGTATGTTTATTATCACAGTCTAACTTAAAATGATCACCACTTATCTGATAAAAGCACAAACATTTTAGATTACATTTTGGAGAGCAGTCTCTGTATGCTTTTCTTTCAAATAGCACAGTCAGCATTCTGATTTCCTCTCAGGCCTTTCAGTATATTTGTAGACTGGTGGTCTGCATATTGATCCCTCGTGTTTCCATGACTAAAATTGATTCCTCCCGCCTGACACTGAGACCTTTGCCTGTCATCAAGCTTACTTTTTCTCTTATGCCAAAATGACATTTGATTGGATTATTCAACAGAAGAAGGCTTCTCTCATTGAGCACAATCAATATCCTTGTGTTCACTGATTTTATAGACCTTTCAGTGACTACCTTCATAAATGAAAGCTGGAATAGTTCAGGTTGTAGTCAGATTATACCAAATCTTGAAGTTTTTTCTTAACAGGTGTGAAAAGTTCTTTTATCAACCTAAGTATTCATCAAGTCTGTTTCTTAAAATGTTATGTACTCATACATAAATATATCAGTCAACAGATATTTTCAAGCATTCAAGATTTGCAAGAGTACATATATACATGGTTCATATTCTATATATGGACATATATAGAATAACAGTAACATATATGGGATATTTACATAAAAGATAATTACAATAAAAATAGCACACAATTAAATTTAAATGAGTTATACCATTAATAATGATAGAAGTAATATCTATCACTTATTATAACAACTCTTTTGTACCAGGCTCTTTATACTGTGTTCAGCTTTTATATCTCTCATATCTAAACTTTATAAAAGCCCATCAAAAGAGTGTTAAATCCATTTCGCAAACAGGGAAGTTTGGTAACCTACTCAAGATTGTGCAGCTAAGACATAGTTTTAAGTTCAGCTCCATTTGACAAGTGTCTACAGTTTGTCAGAGTATCATGTTGCATCTCTATAGACTTTACAGATTTTCAGCGGTTAGGGATTGCCTCCAGCTATAGGAGGATTTGACAGAGGACAGGTTGAATTAGCATCTCATAGTGTGATGGAGTTTCAGAAGGGTGTCTGAGTCAGGGAGAAAAGGCACAAGTTGGTGCATAAAGACAGAGGGAGGAGGTGCACATCCGTTCTGGAGAACTGAATATGCTGATGTGTACAGAGCTCAAGATTCATCTGAAAGTAGTTTGGAGATAAACTGAGTCACTAATGTAAGGTTATGGAAGGGTTTGTGTGCCGTCTAATAGCTTGGTGTTTATCACTGAACAGACCACATTTACTTGAAAACTTTTGTGGGAAAGTATAATACTATCAAATGCTAGATTAAGACTACTGTATTAACCTGACAGAACTGGAGGATAGAGTCTGAGTGTCTGGAAGTAGAACAATTAGGAGACATTTAGATTAGCCCAAAGATATGGAGTTAAGTTTCACAACAAGATTCTTGCAGTGGAATTAAAAGGCTAGTGATATTTTTAAGGACAAATCAGATCTTTTCAATTGAATAAATAGTAACAGAAAGTTGATTCAAACATTCCTCAAAATTTGGGGGTTAACTAGAAAAGCAAAGTCACCACAAAAACATTTATCTATAGTTCATAGGAGCAAGTGACCTTGAGAAGAAAGGTTGTTTAGATGAATTAGTCATATTTGAGATATTAAGCAGCATCAGCAAGTGATGAGCAGGAGATAGAACATCAAAAGAGAGGTCAGGAATGAAGTACGACTTATCAAGTATAAGATAAAGCCACCAGACTAGATCAAATCTCTAAGTAAATAAAGCAGCAGTTCAGTTCAGTCACTCAGTCATGTCCAGTTCTTTGTGACCCCGTGAACTTCAACATGTCAGGCTTCCCTGTCCTTCACCAAATCCCAGAGTTCGCTCAAACTCATGTCCATCAAATCAGTGATGCCATCCAACCATCTCATCCTCTTTCGTCACCTTCTCCTCCTGCCTTCAGTCTTTACCAGCATCAGGTTCTTTTCCAAGGAATCAGTTCTTTGAATCAAGTAATCAAAGTATTGGAGTTTCAGCTTCAGCATAACTCCTTCCAAGAATATTCACAGTTGAAATAAAATATCATTCTTGTCTGAGTTACTTGCATAGGCAGAGAATGCACTAGAAAATTTTAAAGGTAATAATTTTATTTCTGTTTTATAGTAGAATGAACTGAGAATCAGATTACGTAACCTGAGTATAATAACTCAAGTTATTAAAGTCATATCTATTAAATACTTTTACTGTTGATAATGAAGAGTAATAATTACGACTGATTCTAAGAACAATTTTAAAAGCCAGAAAATAATTTTTTTTTTTTTTTTGAGTACACTGGAGAGCTAACAAGGCCGTGAAGAATTATAGGAAAAAGATCTGAGAGGAGAATGGCAAAAAACTGTTTGCTATTGGATAGTCTCAGCTGTATGGATATCTACAATTCTAGAATGGGAGGCTGTGTGGCTGAGAAGATTAACAGCTTTTAATAGCCAAATAGTGCTATGCAGACAAAATTAGAGTTCAGGATCTGCCAAGAAGGGACACTAATGAGTATATCAGTATTTAGGATGAGATCTCAAAGAACGCTACCCTAGGATAAATCAAAAGAATAAATAAATGCCCAATACACAGAGAGTCTCAAGGCCAGCTTCAGATCACTTTAATCAGGAAAACTGGATTAAGTTGTCCAGGATTGCAAGAGACAAGTACAGATTAATAAGTACGGTGTGAGATTTTAATAGATCACTATCAATAACTGATAGAATAGTAACACAAAAATCAGTAAGAATAACAAAGATTTGAAAAGCACAATTAACAAATTTGAACTAGACTATTATATCCAATAATCACAGAGTAGTATTCTCAGTAAATACAAAATTTTTAAATATTGGGGGACATAAAGCAAGTGTCGATATATGTAAAAGGTATCAAATCTTCCAGAATGTATTTTCTAATCACAGTACTATCCAGAAAAACATCTATTTCTGCTTCATTGACTATGCCAAAGCCTTTGACTGTGTGGATCACAATAAACTGTGGAACATTCTGAAAGAGATGGGATTCCCAGACCACCTGACCTGCCTCTTGAGAAACCTGTATGCAGGTCAGGAAGCAATGGTTAGAACTAGACATGGAACAACAGACTGGTTCCAAATAGGAAAAGGAGTACGTCAAGGTTGTATATTGTCACCCTGCTTATTTAACTTATATGCAGAGTACATCATGAGGAACGCTGGGCTGGAAGAAGCACAGGCTGGAATGAAGATTGCCACGAGAAATATCAATAACCTCAGATATGCAGATGACACTACCCTTATGGCAGAAAGTGAAGAGGAACTCAAAAGCCTCTTGAGGAAAGTGAAAGAGGAGAGTGAAAAGGTTGGCTTGAAGCTCAACATTCAGAAAACAAAGATCATGGCATCTGGTCCCATCACTTCATGGGAAATAGATGGGGAAACAGTGGAAGCAGTGTCAGACTTTATTTTTTGGGGCTCCAAAATCACTGCAGATGCTGATTGCAGCCATGAAATTAAAAGACGCTTACTCCTTGGAAGGAAAGTTATAACCAACCTAGATAGCATATTAAAAAGCAGAGACATTACTTTGCCAACCAAGGTCCGTCTAGTCAAGGCTATGGTTTTTCCCGTGGTCATGTATGGATGTGAGAGTTGGACTGTGAAGAAAGCTGATCGCCGAAGAATTGATGCTTTTGAACTGTGGTGCTGGAGAAGACTCTTGAGAGTCCCTTGTACTGCAAGGAGATCCAACCAGTCCATTCTAAAGGAGATCAATCATGGGTGTTCATTGGAAGGACTGATGCTAAAGCTGAAACTCCAATACTTTGGCCACCTCATGTGACGAGTTGACTCACTGGAAAACAGTCTGATGCTAGGAGGGATTGGGGGCGGGAGGAGACGGGGACGACAGAGAATGAGCTGACTGGATGGCATCACCGACTCGATGGACTTGAGTTTGAGTGAACTCTGGGAGTTGGTGATGGACAGGGAGGCCTGGCGTGCTGTGATTCATGGGGTCGCAAAGAATCGGACACGACTGAGCAACTGAACTGAACTGAATTAAGCTTGACATCAATATTAAAATAATAGATACATTCTTCATGTGTGGAAATTGAGAATTAATTTTCCAGTCAGTATATGAATCAAAGAAAAAAAATCAAAATGGAAAGTAAAATATATTTTTAAGTGATTTCTAGTATAAATACTATGTATCCAAACTTATGAAATGCAACTAAATCTATATGTGAAGAGAAATTTGTAATCTAAAAAGACATATTAGACACAAAGGTAAGCTAAAAAAATAATAGCTGTGTATCCCTGTACTTTAAAAAGTATACTAGAAATGGAAGCATAAATAATAGGAAGAAAATATTTGAGTAAAAAAATGTATGGAATAGAAAAGAAAGTATGCACTAGATAATGATAAAGGCACACAAATTTGTCTTTTTAATAGACTAATTAAAGATTTATAAATCCACACAGAGACAAATGAGAAAAAATTACAAGTGTACATTACCAATTCCAAAGTGAAAGTGGCAATATCATTAGATATCATAAAAGCATGAAAAAAATACTAGAAGAATAAGATTAACTGATTGATGCCAGTTTAAAAATTTAGGTGCAAAAAACAGATATCCAGAAAAATGTAATTCACTAAAACTGAATCCAAAATAAATATCTCCCATAAATAAAAGTACAAATCCAGGTGGCTTTACTAGCAAATGCTGTCAAAATATTAAGGAAAAAGCACTGTCAGTCTTATACAAATTTTTTTGAGAGAATAAAAAATGAGAGATAATCCCAATTTATTTATTGAGGCCAAGCATAACATTAATACCAAAGTTAAAGTTGAAACTGTATATCAAAATTAGAAGAAAAAATTATTAGTAAAAGTTAGCAAATATTACCCAATTATATATAAAATGAGTAATAGATAACAACTAGTTATGGTTTTTTCCAGGAATGTGAGGTCAGTTTATCATTCAAAAGTCAAAGATTTGATTCAATTAGTTAACAATGTGAAAGAAAAAATACAACTTTCTCAGTAGATTCAGGAAGGGTGTTTGATAAAATTTAACCTCTATTCAGGATATAAACTTACAACATTCCAGTAATGAAAGGAAACTTACTTTATATTGATAAGTATTTTATAAAATTGCTAAATCATATATGATATTTAGTGATAAAGCAGAGACATTACTTTGCCAACAAAGGTCCGTCTAGTCGAAGCTATGGTTTTTCCAGTAGTCATGTGTGGATGTGAGAGTTGGACTATAAAGAAAGCTGAGTACCAAAGAACTTATATTTTTGAATTGTGGTGCTGGAGAAGACTCTTGAGAGTCCCTTGGAATGCAAGGAGATCCAGCCAGTCCGTCCTAAAGGAAATCAGTCCTGAATATTCATTGAAAGGACTGATGTTGAAGCTGAAACTCCAGCACTTTGGCCACCTGATGCAAAGAACTGACTCCTTGGAAAAAACCCTGATGCTGGGAAAGATTGAAGGCAGAAGGAGAAGGGAATGACAGAGGATGAGATGGTTGGATGGCATCACCGACTCAATGGACATAAGTTTGAGTAAACTCTGGGACAGGAGACCTAGCATGCTGCTGTGCATGGGCTCACAAAGAGTCAGACATGTCTAAGCAACTGAACTGAACTGAACTGATGAAAACTTTCCTTCTGATGTATTCAGAATATATATATATATAAAAAACTGCTACAACTCAACAGTAAAAACAGTCATTCCTATGGAAAAAAATCATTAGGAGATCTGAACAGAGTTTTCCAAAAAGACGTTGTAAGATAATGTATATATTCAAACATACTCGTTAGTAACTAGAAAATGCCAATTAAAACCAAAATGCTATACCGCTAGATATATATGAGGATGGCTAAAAGTTCAAAAGTTAGACAGTACCAAACATTAGTTTGGATGTAGAGCAAGGGAACTTTCAAACACTGTTGCAGGAAAAGTGATGGTTTACCACTGTCTAGCAAAAATGAACATACTCATCACCAATGGCATAGGAATCTCATTCCTAAGTATGTACCAAAAGGAAATGTGTGCATAAGTGCTCTAAAACCATATGAAGAATGTTAAAAAGAGTTCATATGAATTTTAAAAGCAGACAAAACCAAAGGACAGAGCTAAAAATCAAAATAATAGTTACTGTGGGGAAGAGGGAAAGAGAAATTGTTGGAATGATCATGACAAGGCACCAGGGCTTCAAAAGTGGAAAAAAGTGTTCTATTTTACACTCTTTGAGAAGTTATTACCCAGGTATGTTTTGTGACAATTACTGATCCATATATATTTTTTTAGAACATTGCCCTATGTATATTATATACTTCAAAAAAATTGTATGTAAAACCAAATACTAAAAATAAGAAAAAAGTCATCTGTCCAGAAAATGAAAATAAGGGCTTAAAATTCAGGTCTACCTAACTTCAAAGCCTGTGAATGATTAATCCTCATTCAGTAAAATAATTGCGAGGAGTAAAACTTTGGTTCATATTCAGATTTGGTGAACAAATTTCTCAGGATGTCTGTACTAATGAATAGTGACAATGAAAACATTAGAAAAAGACATGTGAATGGAATATGTTCCTGCACTGTCTCTGGTTCTTAGCTCTGATTTCATTTATAGTCAGTGCCACAGAATGTGATTATAATTTCACATGAGTTCATTTTGTCCAATGAACGAAATTATAAATTTCTGGAAACCATAAGTCATATTTAATTGGGTTTTAGTCAGAATGGCTGCCATCAAAAAGTCTACAAACAGTATCTGCTAGAGTGGGTGTGGAGAAAAGGAAACCCTCCCAACCCACTGTTGGTGGGAATGCAAACTGGTACTGTCACTATGGAGCACAGCATGGAGATTCCTTAAAAAACCGGGCACAGAACTGCCATACAACCCCTCAGTCCCACTACTGGGCATACACACCAGGGAAACCAGAATTGAAAAAGACACATGTACCCCAGTGTTCACTGAAGCACTGTTTACAATAGCCAGGACATGGAAGCAACCTAGATGTCCATCTGCAGATGAATGGATAAGGCAGTTGTGGTACATATACCCAACAGAATATTACCCAGCTATAAAAAGGAACACATTTGAGTCAGTTCTTATGAAGTGGATGAAACTGGAGCCTATTATACAGAGTGAAGTAAGTCAGAAAGAGAAACACCAATCCAGTATATTAATGCATAAAAATGGAATTTAGAAAGACAGTAACAACGATCCTATATGCAGGACAGCAAAAGAGACACAGATGTAAAGAACAGACTTTTGGTCTCTGTGAGAGAAGGCGAGGGTAGGATGATTTGAGATAATAGCGTTGAAACATAGCATTGAAATATGTAAAACCGATGGTCAGTGCAAGTTCAACACAGGAAGCAGGGCACTCGAAGCTGGTGGTGCTGGGGGACAACCCAGAGAGATAGTGTGGGGAGGGCAGAGGGAGGAGGTTCAGGATGAGGCGACACATGTGCATCTGTGGCTGATTCATGACCATGTACGGCAAAAACCATCATAGTATTGTAATTATCCTCCAATTAAAATTAATTAATTAATTTAAAAATAAAATGATAGACATATTTAATTGGGCTTTAAGTACCCACAGCATCTAGTTATGAACACATAGCGCATACATGGCTCCAAAATTTCTCTTCCATGTATCTCATTATATGCATCTTTAAAACATACTTTCTATACAGAACATTTATGAAGTTGTGTTTAAAATCCTGTAGTTGTCTTCTTACAGCCCAGAAAAGTAGAAGGCCCTAAAAAAAACACTTGAGGGAAAATGGCAATCAGAAGCTCACACTAAAATATTATAATGTGTTGGAATTTTCGTCCTTTTATCTGAATCCCTTGTGCTTTTTCTTTATAGCTTGTGCTTTGTTATACTCGGTGCAGCTGTTTTTAATGACATAGATGTGTTTCAGGAAGGAAAACATATTTTCTGCAATCTCAGTATAGTAGGTTTTGTAGATTTTGTCGTATGGTAGGTTTTGAAACATAGCCTTTGGTTTTTTAATTATATGAAAATATTTCTACCATCTTAACTGTTGACTCTATTACTGTGACAAATGGCAATACATTTTACATATGAAAATAATTACTGGTAAGGGGAGAATATAGTTGCTTTCTTCTATCACTTTGTATCCTATAAAGATACGGGATACTTTAGTTACTTTATGTGACCATGACTGTAATTCTGATAGATAACAGCTGTATAAATAGAGATACCTATGCCCTCTTAGGGCTTCCCAGGTGGCCAGTGGTAAAGAATCTGCCTGCCAGTCCAGGAGACACAGGTGATGAAGGTTCAATCTCGGGATCAGGAAAATCCCCTGGAGGAAGAAATGGCAACCCACTCCAGTAATCCTGCCTAGAAGATTCTCACCATGCAGAGAGAAGCCTGGTGGGCTATGGTCCAGGGGGTCACAAAGAGTTGGACACACAGACCATGCCCTCTTAATACCAAATAGAAGTGCTAATGAAATTACAGATCAATTGGCACCATATCCCCAAATGCACATTCATTATTAAACATATAGTGTCTCCTAATTACTTAAGTATATGTAGATTTTCAATTAATATTTAATCTTTCAAAAATGCAATTTAAATTCTGCTTTCCTATTTCTCCTGTAAAGTTGTTGTGTGGAGTTTTCTTCAGAAAAAATATAGGATTAAGAGTTTTGCAGATAATTAAGTATTTATAACTAAAATATTTTTTACAGCATTTTATACTAAACCCAGACAGTGACCTTAGTACATATACAAACAAGCTCACCTCTGCATGTGGACAAAGTTAATTGGCTTTTGAAAGCCTTGTTTTATCTGATAATGGGACTGAGTGACTATATTGCATCAGTGAAGTATGCTTTCATAATTTCTATTCTGGAAAAACTAACAAGTCTGTACTAGGTCACTTAGAGTCATGAAACAATTCTCAGAGTCATTCTCAGGGTACAAGGACATTCAGTTCTGTTCAGTCACTCAGTCGTGTCTGACTCTTTGCAACCCTATGGACTGTAGCACACCAGGCTTCCCTGTCCATCACCAACTCCCAGAGTTTGCTCAAACTCATGTCCATCAAGTCGGTGATGCCATCCAACCATCTCATTCTCTGTCGTCCCCTTCTCCTCCTGCCTTCAGTCTTTTCGAGCATCAGGGTCTTTTCCAATGAGTCAGTTCTTTGCAGACTGGCTCAGTTCATGCTCTAATTCATGTCCATCGAGTTGGTGATGCCATCCAATCATCTCATCCCCTTCTCCTGCCCAAAGACATTAGCTCAGTTTAAATCAACATCTCTACTTATCTTCCATTCTGCCTTTCTTATTTCAAGAAATGGATCAATGCCTTAGTTTAAAACTTTTGATTTCATATTTCATGTATGTGTGTGTTTTATAAGTGTAGTTACCTTAACCTTGGAGACGGAAATGGCAACTCACTCTAGTCATTCTTGCCTGGAAAATGATATAGACAAAGGAGCCTGGCGGGCTACAGTCCATGGAGTCGCAAAAATCTCAAATGAGACTTAGCAATTAAACAACAACCTTAACCTTTGGTGTAGAATTTACTTTCAGTAAGTTCATTAAATTACTAATTAGGCATTATACTTCATTATAGCTAAAATACAGCTTAAATATACATTCATAATACAAATAGCAGCTCTTATTAATTAATGGGAAGGGACATTGGCAAATACATTTTTAAAGTGATCACAGTCAAAAGTTTTCATATTTATATAAACAAATTACATTCACTACTTACTCAGTCACAGTATATTCTAAATCATGATTGATACTGCTGCTTGGAATATTTTGTCAGGCTCTTATTGTGATTTGACCAGTCATGATTATGAAATCCCAACTCTTTAGCCAAAGCAGTACTCCACTCTTTTCAGCAACTTTAGAGGTTATATCCCTGGATAGCGCAACTAATATTATATATACAAATCATCTCCATAGGAATACTGGAAAGACTACTAAATATGAATAAAGAGACATGAATTCTAATCCTAGTTCTGTCACTTACTGTAAAATGTTGGAGAAATCTTTTCTACTATCACCAGTTCAGTTTATTCATCTCTCTAAAAAAATGCAAAAGCTCTCTTAAGCTTTATTTTTCAATGATCATATATCAGTATCTGGCAATGAATCCAGCCGTTTTAAACCCAAAGACATTAACTTGTTTTCATGATCAGTAGGTAAGTGAAATTTGCGTATTAAGTAAATACATTATATTTGGTTATTGGTACTTGTGCTTATTTATGGCAATCTGGATTATTAAATTGCCTGTCTTGAACATTTGCTGGATCAGAGAGGAATTATTTTCTCTCAACTAAAAGATAGAAATGCATGGTCAAGTTGACAGCTGTCAGAGGTCAGTGAGGGATATATCAACAAGTAGAAAAATAGGGTCAGTTTTGAGGGTTTGATGCCAATCTTGTTGGAGTTGTGACTATTAAGTTAAAATACTACATACTGAACAACTGATTATACTGTTCTGAGGCCAATAGCATAAATACAGAGTTCAACAAATAAATTTCATTGTTAGAACAGAAACCAGAATCAGAGCAGAATTTTTCCATTTTCAGTTGAAGGGCATGTATTTTAATATTTTCTAATGGATTGTTAATCAAGTTTTCTAAGAACAGAGACATGTATGAGGTAAGAGAAATGTGTTTGGAGGGGATTTGTTAAGACTGCAACCCAGGAGACGCAGATCTAAGAAGCACTTGAATTGTGTTCTACCACATTACAAAATGGGAGAAGCTTACAAAGGAAAAAACACTAAGGTTTTATAAATTGTCAAGATTTTGGATTGGAGCTGGCAAGAAGTAAGGGTGCTGGGTAAGCAAGTATTGGACATGAGGGAGCAATGAAGTGAATATCAAAGAGAGAAATACTACAGCCAGAAGGAAGAGTCCAGACAGAATACTTCAAGTGTTCCAGGAGTGTCACGTGGGCCAGAGGGGCTAGAACAGAATATGAAAGCAGCGAAAGATTGATGTGACAAGAACCACACCATAGAGAGCCCTTTAGGACTTGGGAAGCCACTCCACGTTAATGGGAAGCCACTCCACGTTAATGGGAAGCTCTTGGAAGATTTCAGGAGAGGAATGATGTGATCAGAATTAGGATTTTAAACTGGCTGCTGAGTGGAGAAGAGCAGGAGTGGAAGCTGGAACCTACAAGGTGACCAAATCAGTAATAAAATGATCAGGATACAAATGAAACAAATATAATAATAACCATCTAAATCAAGGTGCATCATGAAAATATTAAATTAACAGAGAAACTTGAAAACATCAAAACACATGTATTTTTTGCAGTGTCCCTCAGTGAGATTGTCTGTGCCTGCTGGTAACTCTGCTTTAGTCTTGCTTCAGGAACACTGCTGTTGCTATCAGTCAGTCAGTCAGTCAGTTCAGTCGCTCAGTCGTGTCCGACTTTCCGTGACCCCATGAATCACAGCACGCTAGGCCTCCCTGTCTATCACCAACTCCCGGAGTTCACTCAAACCCATGTCCACAGAGTCGGTGATGCCATCCAGCCATCTCATTCTCGGTCGTCCCCTTCTCCTCCCGCCCCCAACCTTTCCCAGCATCAGAGTCTTTTCCAGTGAGTCAACCCGTCGCTGTTGCTATAGGATCTCTTTATCCCTGTGTGGTTCACATAGAATTTTATATAATTTGCTTCAAAAGTACTTTTCAAAACAGGTACTCTTTTTAAAGCACTCTTAGAGCCTCCATCCCTTAATTCCAAATTCTTACCATGCCAAGTCACTATCAAAAGGACAAGAAAATAGGTACTGGGCACCACAGATACATAAATCTCAAACTGCAATGCACAACCCAGTAATGCAATAGCTGCACAAATGCCATTCAGCTAGCTTTCTTCATTTCCTCATTATACTGAATCCTCCATCAATTTTAACCAAGTACAATTTCCCATGACCCTATTCACTAAACATGCCAATGTTATATGCATTTCTGTTTTTCATTCTAATGGAAGGGAGTCTCTCCCTGAGTCCACCTAAATCTTTTTATTATATAAATTCTCCAGTGTATTTAATTTTTTTTTACCTTAAATATATGTTCTGCTTTTAATTTTGATGTTTCTGTCTGTGGCAACTCTTTTATTCCCAATTACACTATAAAACTGCTTTGCCTTTATCTTCAAAGTCTTCTGCTCTGATCATTTGAATTAAAAGAGTCCCATGGATGCATGGATAAAAAAGGATATGGTGTTTGTGTGTGTGTGTGTGTGTGTGTGTGTGTAGTTGTTGTTCAGTCACTCAGTCCTGTCTGACTCTTTGTGACCTCTTGGACTGCAGTATACCAGGCTTGCTGTCCTTCATTCTCTCCCAGAGTTTGCTCACATTCATGTCCATTGAGTCGATGATGCCATCCAATCATCTCATCCTCTGTCGCCCCCTTCTCCTCCTGCCCTCAGTCTTTCCCAGCATCAGGGTCTTTCCCAGTGAGTTGGCTCTTCACATCAGGTGGCCAGAGTATTAGAGCTTCAGCTTCAGCATCAGTCCTTCCAATGAATATTCAGGACTGATTAGACTGGTTGGATCTCCTTGCAGTCCAAGGGACTCTCAAGAGTCTTCTTCAACACCACAGCTCAAAAGCATCAATTCTTCAGTGTTCAGCCTTCTTTATGGTCCAGCTCTCACATCTGTACTTGACTGTATATAATTGAATGCTATTCTGTCATGAAAAGGGAAATATTCTGCCATTTGCTTTGGACCTTGAGCATATTGTGCTGGTAGGATGAATCAGACAGAGAGAAAGTACTGTGTGGTGTCATTTATATGAAAAATCTAAAAAAAAAGAATAAACTGTAAAAATAAAAACAGAGTAGAATGGTGGTTACTAAAGAATGAGGGAGGATAAGAGTGATTGTATTTAGAGTACAGACTTGTTACTCTTAAAGTGGTAAATAAGATGTGGAGATCCAGTGTACAGTATGATGAATATAGTGAATAATACTATAGTATAAGTATATAATGTGATACTATTCCTTCAGTGACAGTCACATTATATCTGTGTCAAAGTAACATGTTTTATACCCTGAATTTACAAATCTTAACATGTCAACTTCATCAAATAGAAAGTAATTCTTTTACAATGTAATATTCTTGGAAGCATAGATTGTAGCTGTGCTAAGTCCCTCAGGCATGTCCAACTCTTTGCAACCCAATGGACTGTAGCTCTCCAGGTTCCTCTGTCCTTGGAATTCTCCAGGCAAGAATACTGAAGTGGGTTGCCATTCCCTTCTCCAGGGGATCTTCCTGACCCAGGGATTGAACCTGAGTCTCCTGCATTGCAGATGGATTCTTTACAGTCTGAGCCACCAGGAAAGCCCATTTAGGTTATAGCTGAGTTCTTTTGAAATACTTAAATCAATCCTACTTTAAGTTGAAAAGGCAAAAGGAATTACTCTCTCGCATCAAATATTGGAAATGGATGTTTGCGGTTAGTGATCATTTCTAAGACATTTTAGAGAGAAGAATTAGAACAGCTGATGAAATGAGGTGGATTATATTGCAAAATGTGTTTACCGACTGGGTGATCAGTGATTTCTATGCTGTCTTTGAAGCAGTGCTGGATTGGGGATTGGCTTTGTTTGAATTGCTTTCTCAAGAGCTACTTTATTTCTAATTTGTCCTGAAGAAACGGAATGGGGTGAATTTCTATCAATACCATTTACTGGAAGGTGTACCAGAACATCTTGCTTATCTCATCAGATATATGTCTGTTAAAATTACCTTATTGATTTATGTTGAATAGTTTAATTTCTGGATTCATGGCGTCTGTGTGGTCTTCTGTAGTGAAGTCTCACAGTTATTTAACTTCAGTTCCTTTATTTACATAGATTCAGTTGCTGTTATCAGACCCATAACTTTTTTTTCTCTTTCCTACCCCTAAGTTGTTGACTTTGGTTCTACTCTTCATTGGCTGAATTTCTTCACTATTTCATTTTGTCTCAAGAAAATTCTGTGTTTTTAACCCCATACATGCTTCAGTGAGATTTGCTGTTTTTATATTTGATTTAGAGTTTCCTCACTTGTAAAAGCAAGATAGTATTTTCTGCTTCTCAAGATTATTTTAAGCAGTTTACAATGCACAAGTATCTTGGCCTCAGGAGAAGTGGAATTTGTGTTTCTTGGTGCGTCAGATAATTGAACACAGTGTTGTGAAGTAGTATCTATAATCTCTGTAATGGACTTGTATATAAGAAAATAACAGATATTTCTTCCCTGAACCCTAACTTCATATGCTCACTGAATGAATAGTAGAAATCCAGCTATATCATTAACAATGGGGTGTGACCCTGGGCAAGTCTTTCCTTTTCTATGGCCCCCAGTCTTTAAACTGAATCACTTCCATATCTTTTCTTTCCACACTTTTCTATGTGAACAACAGTCTTTTATTGGAGAATTACAAGATATCAATCACATATTATTCAACTTCTACACCTTAGTTTCCTTTTCTGTAATACAGATATGGTAATCATATGCACTTTGTTGGATTGTTAGAGAATTGCAATTAACTAAAACCTGTAAAACACTTAGTGCCTAACACATAGCAATGTTCAAATGTCAGCAATTATCATTTCCAGATTGTGATTTTATGTTCATGTCCCTTTGAGTAGAAATAGAAGCATAATGTTCTCATATGATCATAGCATTTGTTTATACTTCTGACTATAGAATTTATCACTTGAAAAATTTATGATCTTAGAATATTACTGACAAGTTTCCTCTGTAGGTCTTTATTGTTATTCTGGGCATTGACTTCCCAGTAACTTGTCTAAAAATCTCAACTCCTCAAATCCCCTGTTATTTTGAGTCTGTGTATTTCATCTCATGCATTCCCCCAGGGCTTTGTAAGTCCATCCAAACCCAAGCAGAGTAGCTTATTATTCATGCCCTCGGGGTAAAGACTTCAAAAGTCTTAGCACATTAGCTATGGAACTCATTCTGCCTGCATCTTCTCTCCTTGTTTGATCACATAGGCAGCCTCTATTCCATCTTTTGGATGTACACATAAGCTGAGCACTTTTTAAGATTTCTCTAGTGCAATAGTGGTTTTGATTTTTAATGGCTTCTGGAGAGCATTATCTTGGCAGACAATGCTAGAAGATATAGTTTTACAATAGAAAGTATTCACACTGGTTTTTTTTTTTTCTTCTTCTTCATTGATACTCTAGCAGCTACTTATAGAATTGGGGGGTAAAGTGCTGTCAGTTTGTAAGTGGATGTAATCATGGTTTCCTTAGTATTTAGGCTGATTTTTAGTAAAAGAGTTCAAGTGTCACTGTTGTTTATGTCTCTTCTTCTTTATTTGCTTACTCAATTGTTATTTTTAACATTTATCTTCATAAGCATTAGGGCCAAGCTCCTTAAAGCTTTGTTGCCTACTTACTGCATGTGTTCTGAACCTGAGATTGTGAAAGTACAATGTAAAATAGCATATGCATGCAGGGTATTAAATCAAAAGGTGACATTATAAATCAAATAAAATTTTATCTGAAAAAGCATTGCTTTGTAAGCCAATTATTTTTATTTTTTTATTTTCTTGCTTGTTTAACTCTCCTCCTGAATTTTCTGTTTTGACAAATTATCAGGCTCCAAGCTTGTAAAAAGAGATGTATCACAGGTCAAGTTGCTTATAAAAGCATTACTGAAATGTCAGAAACAGTTACACTGCATAGAAAAATCAACCTCCAAAGAAATTAAGCTTCCGTTTGTTAAAAGTTGTGACTTTACTGTGGTTCCATTTCTCAAAGTTATACTGTTTCCAGATTGTAATATGCTACATGGAATTGGTCTAATATAAGGGTAGATTATACTCTGAAAGAAAAAGAAAATATATTTTGAAAAATGTATTAGTATATAGATTTGGGTAAAATATAAACTCATTTGTTTTACCAGTTTTTAATGGTGTCTATAAGATACTTATGCCTGGAACTTGTCATGTTATGATGGAGAAAATATGAGCTTTGGAGTCTAGGAATGTGGGCTTGAAATCCTGCCTCTGCATTAAATAGCTGATGAATTGGGGCAGAGTTGGGGAAAAAAAAAAAAAAAAAAACTTTGATTCTCTTTTTCAAATATTGTAAAATGTGACTAAGAAAAATATTTACCTATTGTCATGATGATGATTATTTGCTAGACACTTGTGAGGTACTCACAAATGTTATTTCATCTCCCTTAATTTAGAATATAATAATCAGTGCAAAGCTATTATGGATTTCTAAACAGAAAAGAAACACAAGAGATTATCTTACCTTGAATTGCAATGGTAGATAGATTTGGATGTAGACTGGGGAGAAATTTAAGGTTCTTGAGCTCAACTGCATAATTTTTTGTTGTTTCTTTACTATTTTTCTTTTAAAATTATAATGAAAACACTAGGAATTAAAAGAACAGAACTTGTAACTAAATTGTTGATTATACTCAAGCCTTTTATTTGTAATACTTAACAAAGTATTCACTGACCAAGACACAAACACAGACCAATTTGAAAAGATGCCTTAATCTGTGTGTTTTTAAAAATTGTGTGCTTTTTTGTGTGCAAGCCAGCACATACCAACTGAATATTAGCATCATATTTACCTGATAAAATTGTGTAATATCTTTAGCCTAATCTAGTTATGTTTCAATTTTAGGAAACATTACTCTTTCCTGTAAGAGTAGAGTTCCCACTAATGTATACAAATGCTTGGATTTCGGATCAAATTATATTACATATATTTTGGTATAAATGTGTGTATGTGTTCTTTCAGAGCAGCAATTGTATTTTATTGATTTATGATTAAATATCCCACCTACACTCATCAGTATCTTATAAACAAAATGATATTACCCCCAAATGTCTTGATTAGGAAACCACTACTATAGAACTTCATTACTTAGTCTGTTTATAGAAGACAAAGTTAAAAAAAAAAGAGCCCACTCTGATTTACTTATGTCTCCTTATGTCTCCTTAAAATACCTAAATTACCTCTTCAGCTTGGGCCTTGAGATGAACAACAATAACAAATGTTATTTAAGAGAAATTTAGGTGAGGCAATGGGCCAGTGTTATTTACTTTTAATTAAATAAGTACATAAAATGTTAGTCCCAAATATGACTATGAGAATTTGATTGAACTATTAGTCCATTCTTCCTTCCATCTGTCCTTCCTCAGAAATAAGTAGACAGAATAGTTCCTGAACACTGATGTATCAGAATCACTTAGCAATTTTTCCCCCAAAATGTATTGAAATGTAATTGACATGTAACATTATATTACTTTGAGATGTACAAGATGTTTATTTGATACACTTATATACTGCAGTATGATTATCATCTTAGTGTTAGCATCATGCTAAGTGAAATGTCAGAGAATGACAAATACAATATGATCTCACTTATATGTAGAATCTGAAAAAGCTGTAAATTCCAAGGGCTTGGGTAAGCAGTAATGAGGAGACATTAGACAAAAAGTACAAACTTCTAGTTAGAAGATGCGTGAGTTCTGGGGATCTGAGGCACAATGTTGTGGTTATAAATAACAACACTACGTCGTACATGTGAAAACTGCTAAGAGAGTAGATCCTAAACGTTCTCCCCACACACACAAAAAAATGATAATGTTGCGATGTAATGGTGGTGTCAGGGATCTTAAAATAAATGCTTCTAAGCTCTTGTTGTGTAGAGCCAGCTGAGTAGTTGTGTAATGGGACCTGAAGATGAGAATATTTGGAACTGTCACCACTCCCCACCTCCATCCAGGTTCAGAAAACTGTGAACTAATTTTTCTATCTTTTCTCAGATTCGTGTTCTCATTGGCATTTAATTTTGACTTACGTTGACTGGTTCCTGAGTTCCATTCTGGCTCATCTTTAACCAACCAACTCTTTATCAGTACAGACATTAATGTTTTATAGCGCTCTCAGGTTTACTTCCTACAAATATTCATTAATCATGGTTTGGCTTTGTTTGATCTTAACAGAGGCTTTCTGTTTCAGTTGTTGAACTCTTTTTCTACCAGCTGTAGCTATACTTTTTTTTAAGTATTATTGTTAAAAACTCATGATTGTTTTTAGGTCTGAGATGGTCCTGAGCAACATTTTATAAATGTTTACTCTTGAGGAAATGGGCTGGTAGTTCCTAACAATCTGTGATTTTCAGTGTGGAAGTAAACAGCTTTTGGATCAATTAATAGGATCACATTTCTCCCATCAGTTCAGTTCAATTCAGTAGCTTAGTCATGTCCAACTCTGCGACCCCATGGACTGCAGCATGCTGGGCTTCCCGGTCCATCACCAACTCCCAGAGACTACTCAAACTCATGTCCATCGCATCGAAGATGCCATCCAACCATCTCATCTTCTGTCCTCCCCTTCTTCTCCCACCTTCAATCTTTCCCAGCATCAGGGTCTTTTCAAATAAGTCAGTTCTTTGCATCAGGTGGCCAAAGCATTGGCGTTTCAGCTTCAGCATCAGTTCTTCCAATGAATATTCAGGACCAATTTCCTTTAGTTTTGACAGGTTGAATCTCCTTGCAGTCCAAGAGACTCTCAAGAGTCTTCTCCAATACCACAGTTCAAAAGCAAGTTCTTCCATCAGTGAAGCTTTATTTTCCCTAGGATTCTTTTCTGTGATTTACTAGCAGATACTCCGCTAGAGTTATCCATGTTAAAGAGACAGACTGTGACTTACTCAACTGTAACTCTGAGGCCACAGAGTTTTCATGGTTCAAACTCTGTTTCTACATCAGGGTTGTCAGCGGGCGAAATGGAAGATCTTGAAAAAATTTAATGGTGATTGTTAATTATTTGAATTAATTTCTAATTCAGAGCCTTCCATATAGAACAGTCTCCTATATTTTACTGTTCTCTCTTTCTGATTTCCAATCACTTAGCTTTCATTCCCTCAAAACTGTGTTCAAATTTCAGACTGTCTCCCTTTAAAAACTTGTGATCTCTGATCACCCATCAATTCTATCAGTGAGCCAAATTTTACACTGTATTTATTTCTTAATTTTTATTATAGATTACTTTTATTAATTTTTATTGGAGTATAGTTACTTTACAATGTTGTGTTAGTTTCTTCTGTACAGCAAAGTGTATAAATAACTTGTATACATATATCCTCTCTTTTTTGGATTTCCTTCTCTTTTAGGTCACCACAGAGCACTGAGTTCCCTGCACTATACAGTAGATTCTCATTAGTTATCTATTTTATACATAGTATCAATACTGTATATATGTCAATCTCAATTTCCCAATTCATCCCACCCACCCACCCATCCCCCCTGATGGCTCAGTTGATAAAGAATCCACCTGCAATGCAGGAGACCCCATTTGATTCCTGGGTCGGGAATAAGGAAGATCCACTGGAGAAGGGATAGGCTAACTACTCCAATATTCTTGAGCTTCCCTGGTGGCTCGGCTAGTAAAGAATCTGCCTGCGATGTGGGAGACCTGGGTTCAATCCATGCGTTGGGAAGATCCCCCGGAGAAGGGAAAGGCTACACACTCCAGTATTCTGGCCTGGAGAATTCCAGTATATGGGGGATTAGTCCATGAGGAAATAATCCACGGGGTCACAAAGAGTCAGACACGAATGAGTGACTTTCACTTTCACCCATCCCCTCTTGGTGTCCATACATTTATTCTCTATGTCTGTGTTTCCATTTCTGCTTTGCAAATAAGATCATCTCTACCACTTTTCTAAATTCCATCTGTGTTATGTGCAATGTTTATGTTCTGTTTCCGACTTACTTCACTTTGTATGACAGTCTCTAGGTCCATCCACATCTCTGCAAATGGCACAGTTTTTTTCCTTTTTATGGCTGAGTAATATTCCATTATATATATGTATACCTTATACTCTTTATCCATTCATCTGTTGATTGACATTTAGGTTGCTTCCATGTCCTAACTTTTGTAAATAGTGCTGCAATGAAGACTGGGTTACATGTGTATTTTGGAATTATTTTCTCTGAGTATATGTCCAGTAGTGGGATTGCTGGGTCATATGGTAGTTCAAAGGAGTTCCCTATTGGTTCAGACAATAATCTGCCCACAATGTCGGAGACCCAGGTTCAATCCCTGGGTTGGGAAGATCCCTTGGAGAAGGGAATGACAACCCACTCCAATATTCTTGCCTGGAGAATTCCATGGACAGATGAGCCTGGTGGGTTACAGTCCATGGGGTTACAAAGAGTCGGACACGATTGAGTGACTAACACTTCACATCATGGTAGTTCTATTTGTAGTTTTTGTTGTTTTTTTTTAAGAAACCTCCATACTGTTCTCCATAGTGGCTGTATCAATTTACATTCCCACCAGTAGTGCAAGAAGGTTCTCTTTTCTCCACACCCTCTACAGCATTTATTGTTTGTAGATTTTTTTAATAGTCACCCTTCTTACAGGTGTGAGGTGATACCTCATTGTAGTTTTGATTAGCATTTCTCTAATGATTAGTAATGTTGAGCATCTTTTCATATGGTTGTTGGCCATCTGTATATCTTCTATGGAGAAATGTCTAGTTCTACTTTTTTTTTAATTGGGTTATTTGCTTTTTGATATTGAGCTGTGTGAGCTGTTGTATATTTTGGAGACTAATCCCTTGTCAGTCACTTCATTTGCAAATATTTTCTCCCACTCTATGGGTATTCATTTTGTTTATTGATGAACATTTTTATGTGATAAATATAGTATCTCTAAATCATTTGGTCTTCTTAATCCTGGCAAGATTTCAAAGTCAAATATAGGTCTACTTAAAATTTTTTTGTAATTTTTCCATTATTCCATAGACTTGTTTGTGCATTGTGATCTTATAAAAGCTACTTGTAGAGTAACTATACTTTTTATTTTTGTGACTATAAAAGAGATCCCAAAATGTAACAGTGGCAAGAGATGGTAAAACAAGAAAATTTACAAATTGATATTGTTTTTTAATGTAGTCCTAAATGGCTTCCCTGATGGCTCAGCAGGTAGGGAATCCACCTGCAATACAGGAAATGCAGGTTTGATCCCTGGGTCAGGAAGATCCACTGGAGAAGGGCATGCATCCTGCTCCAGTGATCTTGCCAGGAAAATCCCATGAACAGAGGAGCCTGGTAGGCTACAGTCCATGGGGTCACAAAAAGTCACATATAACTGAAGCATCTGAGCACAGCACATCCAAAGAGTTGATAAAGGCTTGGAGTCATCCTTTTCCGAGCAGTGTGGTCTCTTGAGCCTAATCTTGTTGCAACCATACCCAGAGCATTGGAAATGGATTTTTTGGACAAGGTATGTCAAGTTGCGACAGATGGTGGAATGTCTTAAAACACAGCAGACAGGAATGCACGCTTGATCTGGAAAACTACAGGGAATCATTAGAGGGTGTAATACAATCACAGCAATGTGGCTGGTTGACTATTTGGTGGATAATTTGCAGGACAGATTGGAAATGTGAAACTCTCCCAGAGAAAGCATGAGAGGTAACCAAGACTTGAAAAAAGGAAAAACAGAAGTTTGAAAAGAACAAAACAAGAGGGAAAGCCACTCCCAGCGCCCTCGTCCTCAAAGAGCCTTGCAGAGTTGTGAGAAGGACTAACTGGCATACAGCCTGTCAAATGCCTTAGTGGGACAGAGGATGAGTCTGGAGAGATCAACACAGGAGTTGTATTTCATTTCCAAGTACGTGGGGTTCTATGGAAATGCTTGATATGGAACTGTGTATTCACATAAGCTTTTAAACTTAATTAAACCAATAGGTGGTAATAAATGGGACTGTTCTGTTGATGGTATTGATAACGCTTTGAAATGACCCTAAGGTATAATTGCTTTCATTTAGTAACATAATTTCTCTCATTTAGTACTATAAAACAGTTCAGTATAACTGTATCACTGAACTTCCAAAGAAGCTTTTTTTTTTTTTCTTGTCTAGAAGATGCCTGTGAGGCTTAATGACTGAAAGTAGTTGTGTGCAGCTACTTAACGTACAGTTTTTAGTGCATAGAGAAGGTACTGAAGGAAGAGTATGGGATGCCACACATCTTGGTACTTCTGCTTATCACTGTGATCTAAATATTCTCTAATATAACCTTAGATTTTTAAATTTTTGATTGAGGCCCAGAAGACATTTATAACACAACTCTAATTTTCAGAATATTAAATTTAACATCTAATGGTCATAATTACATAAATTGGCTTTTCCAAGGGTTTCTGTATTTTCCCACACCTTAGCTCTTTAACAAAAAGAAAAATACAAAATTACTGAATGGTGAAGTTTATGATGTGAGTCTAGTACAATGATATTTGCTAATACCTTTCTGCAAGCCCACTTATAACCAGAATTAGGGGGGAGATGATTAAGCATGTTAATGTAAGTGTATTGAAAAACATGGTGTTTTGAATGGTGTAGATACATTTTCACAAGGGTGCAGGGAGGAATGCTCAACTCCTCCACAGACAGAAGGAGATGAAAGTAGGCAGGATATTGTTATAATATGTAACTTTTCATCTGTGTGCCAGACATTGAGCTAGGTACATTAAAACATTTTTCTCATTTAATATGCACGCCAGCACCATAAACAAGTTTCTCATTTAATATGCATTCCAGTGCCATAAATATTTTGGCCTTCCCTGGTGGCTCAGTCAGTAAAGAATCTGCCTGCAATGCAGGAGACCTGGGTTCAACCCCTGGGTTGGGAAGATTTGGAGAAGGAAATGGCAATCCACTGCAGTATTCTTGCCTGGAAAATCCCACAGAGAAACCTGGCAGGCTACAGTCAATGGGGTCACAAGAGTCAGATACAACTAAATGACTAAACCACCACCACCATAAATATTTAACTTCCATTTTACAGATTAGGAAACTGAATCTCACAGCAATTAAATAATTTGCCCAAGAACACATAGTAGTTAAGTGATAGAGGCAATATTTGCATAAGGGCAGTGTTCTTGCCTGGAGAATTCCAGGGACAAGGGAGCCTGGTGGGCTGCCATCTGTGGGGTCGCACAGAATCGGACATGACTGAAGCAACTTAGCAGCAGCAGCAGTTTCAATTCTAGTTAATTAAAAATATAAATTTGGAAGAGATGATGTTAACATTATAGATAATTTCAAACTCAAAAACAAGGAGACTGAAGTCACAAGAAAGAGCAAATCAAGAATGAAAATATGAAATTGAAACAATCTGAGGACTAAGAATGAATTAAGCTCTCTTTAATCTTGAATAATGCCAGAGGTAAAATCATTATTTGTGTAGAGTTTCCATGAAGTGAAATATTAGTTGCTCAGTCATGTCTGACTCTTTGCAACCCCATGGACTGTAGCCCGCTAGGCTCCTCTGTCCATGGAATTCTCCAGGCAAGATTATCAGAGAGGATAGCCATTCCCTTCTTCAGGCGATCTTCCTGACCCAGAGCTCGAACCCGAGTCTCTTGCATTGTAGGCAGATTCTTTATTATCTGAGCCACAAAGGCTTCAGAGAATTCCCACAGTGCTTTTATAAACATGAGTCAGTTCACCTGTTAGTTACTAAAAGTGAGCAAAGCACACTTTTGTTCAGACAGATGAACAAAAGTATAATTGGAAAGAACATAAAATGAAGTATTAAATTCAGTTAAGAAATGCATCTCACACCTTTATGGCAAAACACATGTACCATCAGTTTTACCAGTAGCATATTTTACATATAGAGAATATGAGTTTAAAAATTCATCATGATAGTTGACATTAAACAGAGGCAAAAGCCATGGACCTGATGACCGTCTTTACTGTTTACTTATTTTTCTGCCTAACCCCAAGTGAAATCCTTAACTAGAGTTATTAGGAAAGGATGTCATTGATGAAGTAACAAATAGCTGTTTGCCTAACACCCTATTCACTAAGTGGGCAATTTGCACTACAAGTGCCCTAAGGTCAATGAAGCAAGAAATGCAAGGCTATGGTTATATTTAGTACTAAATTTTCATCATTTATTTATAAAAAATCATTTTACTTACTATACCTTGTTAGGTTTCTTCTAAAAAATGAAATTAAAGCTTGTATTACTTTTTATTTTATTGTTGATTTTCAATGTGTTAGTTTCAAGTGTATAGCAAAGTGATTCAGTTATACGCACACACACACATATGTATAGATATACATATACATATATATATATATATATATATATATCCAGAATTCCCTGGTAGCTCAGCTGGTAAAGAATCCATCTGTAATGAAGGGCCCCCTGGTTTGATTCCTGGGTCGGGAAGATCCCCAGGAGGATAATAGGGTACCCACTCCAGTATTCTTGGACTTTCCTGGTAGCTCAGGTGGTAAAGATTCCGCCTGCAATGTGGGAGATCCAGGTTCGATCCCTGGGTTAGGAAGATCCCCTGGAGGAGGGCATGGCAACCCACTCTGGTATTCTTGCCTGGAGAATCCCCATGAACAGAGTAGCCTGGCAGGCTACAGTCCACGGGGTTGCAAAGAGTCAGACATGACTGAGCTACTTATAGCACAGCACATACATATATCTATCCTTTTCTCATGTAGGTTATTGTAGAATATTGAGAAATTTCCTATGTTATACAGTAGGTCTCTGTTGATTATCTGTTTTATATATAGTGGTGTGTGTATGTTAATACCAAACTTCCTAATTTTTCTTCCCTCCACCTGTCCCTATTGGTAATTGTTACTTTGTTTTTTAAGTCTGTGAGTCTGTTTTGTAAAAAAAAGTTTATTTGTATCACTTTTTTAGATTCCACATATAAATGATCATATATGACATTTGTCTCTGTGTGTCTGACTACAGTTAGGATGATAATCTCTATGTCCATCCATGTTGCTGTAAATGACAGTATTTCATTCTTTTGACTCTGAATAATATTCCACTATATATATGTACAACATTTTCTTTATCCGTTCCTTTATTGATGGACATTAAGGTTTCTTTCATGTCTTGACTATTGTAAACAGTACTGCAATGAACACTGAGTTGCATGCATCTTTTCAAATTATTATTTTCTCCAGGTATATGCCAAGGAGTAGGATCGTTGGGCCATATGGTAATTCTATTTTTAGTTTTTTAAGGAACCCCCACACTATTCTCCACAGTGGTTGTACCAATTTACATTCCCTCCAACAGTGTAGGAGGGTTCTCTTCTCTCCACACCTTCTCTAGCATTTATTGTTTGTGGACGTTTTGACAATGGCCATTCCGATCAGTGTGACCTGGTTTTTGATTTGCGTTTCTCTAATAAGTGATGTTGAGCATCTTTTGCTTTTTGGCCATTTGTACATCTTCTTTGGAGAAATGTCTATTTAGATCTTCCACCCATTTTTTAATTGGATTTTTTAAAAATATTGAGTTTCGTGAGCTCTTTATATACTTTGGAGATTAATCTGTTGTCAGTGGTTTCCTTTGCAACTACTTTCTCCCAGTCTATGGGCTGTCTTTGTTTTGCTATAGTTTCCTTTGCTGTACAAAAGCTTTTGAGTTTAATGAGGTCCAGTTTATTTATTTTTGTTTTTCATCTACGAATTGGATCCAAAAAGATATTGCTGCAATTTGTGTCAAAGAGTGTTCTGTCCATGTTTTTTTCTGAGTGTTATAGTATCAGGTCTTACATTTAGGTCTTTATTCCATTGAGTTTATTTTTGTATATGATGTTAGTGTTCTAATTTCATTATTTTACCTGTAGCTGTACCATTTTTCCAGCACAAATTATTGAAGAGACTGCCTTTTCACCATTGGATATTCTCATTTCCTTTGTCTTAGATTAATTGACCATAGGTGAATGGGTTTATTTCTGGGCTTTCTAACCTATTCTATTGTATTTCTCATTTTGTGCCATTACCATACTATTTTGATAACTGTAGTGTTGTAATATCATCTGAAGTCAGAGAGCCAGTTCCTCCATCTTTGTTTTTCTCTCTCAAGATTGTCTTGTCATTCTGGGATTTTTACATCTCCACCATTGGAAGGACTGATGCTAAAGCTGAAACTGCAATACTTTGGCCACCTCATGCGACGAGTTGACTCACTGGAAAAGACTCTGATGCTAGGAAAGTTTGGGGGCGGGAGGAGAAGGGGACGACAGAGAATGAGATGGCTGGATGGCATCACCGACTCGATGGACATGAGTTTGAGTGAACTCCGGGAGTTGGTGATGGACAGGGAGGCCTGGCGTGCTGTGATTCATGGGGTCGCGGAGAGTCGGACACGACTGAGCGACTGAACTGAACTGAACTGAACTGAACAAACTTAAAAAAAAAAGTTTGTTCTAGTTCTATTAAAAATGTTTGTCTCTCTCTCTTTTGTTTTTTTGGTAGATTGTTACAAAGGTCTGTTGGGTTTGAGTTTAGGTTTCATGAAAACGTGCAAAAGAAAGCAAAGGCAAAAAAATAAAAATGTTGTTGGTAATTCGATTGGAATTGCATTGAATCTGTAGATTTCCTAGCATAGCATTTTGACAGTATTGATTCTTTCCATCTGAGAACATGATATATCTTTCCATCTGTTTGTGTCATTTATTTGATGATTTCTTTCATCAGCATCTTGTAGTTTTTAGGGTACAAATTTTTGTCTCAGATAAGTTTATCACTTTTGATGCAGAGGTAAGTAGGATTAATTTACTTAATGTCCCTTTCTGATCTTTTGTTGATAGTGTATAGAAATGCAACAAATTTCTGCATATTGATTTTGTATCCTACAATTTTACTGAATTCATTGATAAGCCCTAGGAGTTTTCTGGTTAAAGCCTGTATTACTCACTATGTCAGAGCCTAGATTTGCAATATGGCTACTGTCAGGGGAGGAAGACTTTTTTTTATCTCAGGGTCACTTGTTTCAGTTTTGCCTGGAATGTGAAAACAGGCTGGAAATAACAAAACAAAGGTGATAAGGAAAAGAACAGAGTGTGGACATAAAAGATAAGCTTATTAAGGAAGGAAAGAGTTTGAAAAAGATGATGAAAATGGAGGAAAATCCTGAAAAATATATATAGTAGGAAGACCCTAATTTGTTTAAAGATATTTAAAAATCAGTAGGTGATATATATATGGTAAGAGTAGGTGAAGCCAAAGATAACATTCCTTTTTTTTCTCACTGATGAACTTTTTATTGAATTTTGAATGGGGTATGTATGGGGTGTCTCATTACATCTTAGGATCTCAGGATTCAGAGAGGTGGTAGAGTGGCAACGGTGAATTTGGGAATCTGGTCTCCCAGAAGTACCTGCCGTTCTACCCCTGGTTCTGCAATGGCTGCCAGGCGGATCACCCCTCCACTGGAGCCGTCCTGCTCCATTGCCAAAGCGAGAGCATTGGCAGTGAACTGTAGGCATTCTTCCTTGGTCATGCCTTCCCGATAGGTAGCATCCACATAGCCATAAATATAGGAGCTCCCAGAGCCCCCAGTGGCAAAAGGCTGTCATACCATCATACCCACCATGGGCTCTGAGTACACCTGTCCCCCTTCTTGAGGGTCCCAGCCGGCAATGATGATTCCTGCCATCAGGTCTTCTCCATATCGGTAACACATCTCCTTAAAAAGGCTGGCCGCTGTGTGCACCAGCGGAGGCTCATTCAGCTCAATGCTGTGGAAACCAAGCTGGTAAGTGACTGTGTCAGCTACTGCTTGGGTATCAGCTGCTGAGTCTGAGCGTCCAGAGGAGGAAGATGGCGGCCACCGTAGTAGCAACTCCGGGAACAAAGCTGGCAGCAGCCTGGGGGCCTGAGGCTGTTGCCCCCGACTGGGAGAACCGGGAAGTTTCCACAGGGACCACTATCATGGCCGTGCAATTTGATGGGGATGTAGTTCTAGGAGCCGACTCCAGAACAACCACTGGGTCATACATTGCCAATCGAGTGACTGACAAGCTGACCCCTATTCATGACCAAAGATAACATTCTTATGAATTACATATAAATTGGTCAAAATAAAAACTGCACCAAAGTTACACAGTAAGTCAGTCTTTATTCTGGACTGTTACACTGGAGAGAAGCTTAAATCAACTGTGCAGAAACAAGGCATTTCTAAGCACTGGGGTGAGCTAGTGGGAAAACACTGGAGGATATTAGAGGAGACTGATCAATTGGATGTTTTGAGCACATAGAGTTACTCCTGAGTCTGCAGATGTTTTTGTGTTTGTGTGATTAGACCGTCTGTGTTTGCTGATTGGTGCCCAATGAAGAAAATAGGCATCTACCAACCTACTGAGACTGGGAAATCAGGACACTATCTTTGATGTTTCCATGACAGAGATGGTTCCCAACTCTTGAGAAAGACATTTCCTGGGTTGTAAAACACTGACAAGAGGCTAGGAGAAGATTTACACCGATTTCAAAGGGGCAGAAAGAAAATTTACAATTGCAATTTTTCCGAAATAAATTATCTAAGAGAAGGGAGGTCAGGGGTCCAGAGTCAGGAAGAAATCTGTCTAAAATTTAGTCAAGCCAAGGGTAATGTTAAGGCTGTCTTGGTTACATTCTATTAATAGTAACCTGACATTGGAAATGTATAATACCAGTGGCTTTTTCAGGAAAACAATAAATGTTCTGGGCTTTCCAATTCATTTTTTTCCCTTATCCAACAAACATTTACTGAAAAACTCTTTTAAGTCTTAACAATAACTGAAACAAGGGATCCAGATATAGAGATGCTGAATAAGATGAAATCTCTGGTCAGAAGGTTCTCATAGGCTAATGGGGGTGAAGGTGAGTAAACAGATCATTGTAAACAGTTTTAAACAGTGTTATGTCTACAAAACTCTGTGAACAGAGAGGGTAGAGCGTAACTCCACCTGGACAGTTTAAGAAAGGCAGAGGAGGTTTGTAGAGGAAGGAAATCCAGTCCAAAAGGATGACTTAGCAAGATGTGGGGCAATGAGGCATGGAGAACCATGCACACGAAATGACAGAGTAGCAAGAAAGCAGCTTGTCAGTTCCTGGAAAAGCAAATGGCTCTCGGGGCGAGAATTCAGGGAAACCATGAGGCAGGGATGGAAAAGGAGGATGTTTTGTTTTCTGCCCTAGTAAGAATTTGGCCCTCAGCTGATAGATATTGGGAAGACTGTGATGCTCATATTTGCATTTTAGAAATACACCCTGGGGGTCAGGATGGGTGATGGGCTGCGGAAAATCAGACCTGCTACTGGATGTGATCACAGAGGGAGTGCAGAGATTAAAACTGATTTAGAAACTTCCCTTTGAAGTGGAAGAGATGTGTAGCATCTCTTCAGGAAGGGGAATGAAGAAAGAGTTAGAAAAGTTATGGGTCTCCTACTTCAGTAGGTAGAGAGTGATTCTGAATCTACATATCTTACAGTTGTTTTAAAGTTCAGATAAGATGGTTATTTTAAAATGTTTTCTAGGAGATCTAGGCAAATAGGATCCTCCATTCTTTTCCCATCTCAATTCCCATCTCAATTCTTTATTGCATTTATATTAGTTATCAATATATAAGTAAGTATATAAATAGTAGCTTTCACTTTCAAAAGTCCATATGAATTTTTAAGACAATTTCTGAAAACATAAGACATCAACAATTCAATAATAATTCTTATGGTGACTTTAGAGTTTGTACATGTCTGGCAAGAGGAATCTGATCCCAAAGTTACAATATTAGAGACTTTCTAACTAGTGTGATTTAAAAAAAAAATATTGACTATATATCTGGTTTTCCTCTACTTTGATTTCTCCTTTCTGCTTACCCTCATCTCAGTTTCATTACACTGATGAATTCTGATTTTACAATGACTTCCAGAGGTGTATTTCACACAGTACTACTGGGACTGTTAAAAATCAACTATAACAATCTCCACATTTCTATGATTAAAAAATAATCAAGATGATCCAAGTGACATTTATGGAATAGGATTATAATATATATATATATATGCTTTAGATTAAAATATAGTTCATTATATTTTAATGTATTATGTACATGAAAAATGTATTTAATGTATTAGTGTTGTGTTCTTAGTGACTCAGCTCCTAAACTATAAAAACCTTGACTCTATAAAAACCTTCATAAACCAAGGTTTGTCTTTTATATTACATTTAAGCTTCACCACAATGAGTGCAATAAACTTTTAGTATATACTTTTTCCAAGCAAAGAAAAAGTCTTAACTTCTGACCTCAGTTCTCATCTTGTTTTATTTCTCTGGAAATCTTCATGAATTTTTAGTTTAATTACTTCAAGCAGATGTTCAGTTCTCTTATTCTATAGCAGGAAACAGCAGAATGAAAGGAGATACTTTAGAAAAGTTAGAGTTTGGTGGTATCTATGAAAATAGATTAAACAAAGGGACATTTGGGAGTCACTTCAAAGATGATACAAAAGAATGTTTAAATGTATTGAAATGGAAAATTATTAAAAATATTCTTAAGATTATATTTGTGAAGAAAAATGTTAAATGGGGGTCACAAACTTAAACATTTAAATACATTTTTGAGTTCATAAAAATAAACTCAGGCATTTTCATCTTATTTCTCAACTTCTTGTTATTGGGTTTCACAAACAAGGTTGAACAAAATATGCTTCAGTTAAGGCATCAGAGCAAGACTATATTGTAATACGTAGACAATGATTCATTAATTTATTTCTGTTATATATTTCATGTAAAGTATGCATATTTTTAAGATTTGGTTAAAATGTCTAGAGCTTGATGTGGACTGAGGGGATGAGTATGTTATCTAAAAGTAAAGCAGTCCTTCCAAATTTTTCATGTTGGAAATGCCAAAAAATATAGCATATTTAATATAGAAAGGCAAGCATGAGGAGGATTCTAAATGTTGGTATCACATTCAGAATAACAAGAAATTAACCTCAGAAAAGGTTTCCCTGGTGGCTCAGACAAAAGAATCTGCCTGCAATGCCGGCGACCCACGTTCGATCCCTGGGTCGGGAAGAGCCCCTGGAGAGGGAAATGGCAACCCACTCCAGTATTCTTGCCTGGAAAATCCCATGGACAGAGGAGCCTGGCAGGCTGCAGTCCGTGAGGTTGCAAAGAGTCAGGACACAACTGAGCAAGTAGCACTTCACTTCAACTTCAGAAAGATTAAAGAAAAAAAAAGAAACAGGTTTTGTTCGCCTGAGTGAGTTGTAGAACTATGTTATTCACCATAATGATAATCAGATGTGCCTGCCTGGATTTATGGGGATGCACATTCAGATAATCAGAGTGTCAAATGGTTCTATAATGGAGACATATGGTGGTTGAAAGTGTCCTAATAATAGGAGGGTTGATACAGAAAAATGGAATTTCCATTTCTCTCTCTGGAAAGATTATAAATTAACCTGATATTTTATATGTTTTTGTTTGAGTTACTGCTATATTTTCTCTGGTAGTGTCATGCGAAACAGTTTTTATCTCCTTAAAATAATATTTATGTATATGTGATCATATGGAAATGTTCATTGGACTTATTGTGGTGACTGTATATACCTAAAATTAATGTAGCATTATATGTCAATTATACCTAAAAAAAAAAAAAGATTGTTATCGCAATTAGCTGGGATGATGTGTATAATATTCATGGCACAATGCCTGACCAAGGATGGGCAATCAGTAACTATTCATTGAATGACTGTTTTCACCCAGGTATAAAGAGAGGCTTAAAAGGGTGTCCCACAGAGGAATGAATGATGTTAGGTATGAAATCCGGATGAATTTGTTTTATATGCTTCTCTTTCACAAGGCAGTTTGGTTCTAATCAAACCACAAGAGAATAAGGGAATAAGAGAATTTTCTTTCTTTAAGAAAATCTTAAAGCAGTCCTTTTCAAATTTTACCTGCCTACATACAGATCACCCAGGGATCATTTTAAAATACAAGTCACAATTTATGGGTGGGAACTGAGAGACTGCATTTCTAGCAAACTCCAGATTGTGCATATGCCACCGGCTGTCCTCCAAATACACCTTAGCGCAGTCCTCAAGCAGTAGAGTACATGACCATTGAAGAAATACTGTATTTAAACCCATTTTCGTCTAGTCCAACCTTCTGTTCCCTAGAACAGTAACTTCAGGTTAATTAATTTATCTGTTTATATAGCAGAAGATGTCTTTTAGGTGCCTGGTGCTCTTTGGGTTCTAAGTATAAAATAATGAGCAAGGCAGATAAGAATCATGCCCTTATCAGGCTCGTACTCTAGTAGCAGGATCAGATAATAGACAATGTAAAAAATTCATTATAATAGTTTCTAGTGAAACTAGAAAATAAGGCTTTAAATTATTAGACTTGCTCACTAGTAAGACTCACTAAAATGAAAATAAAATGAAGCTACTATGAAATTGTATCTGGTCAGTCCCTGATAGCTCAGTTGTTAAAGAATCCTCCTGCAATGCAGGAGACCTCGGTTCAATTCCTGGGTTGGGAAGATCCCCTGGAGAAGGGAAAGGCTACCCACTCCAGTATTCTGACCTGGAGAATTCCATGGACTGTATTCCATGGGGTCGCAATGAGTCGGACACAACTGAGCGACTTTCATTTTCAAGGCTCCCCTCGCAAGGAGACAACTGAACTGAAACCTGCATGGTGAGAAGCAGTCTACTGTGTGAAGATCTGAAAGCTTTATGGAAAGTGAAGAGCAACAATGAGATTGGCCTGTAGGAGGAAAGGGGAGAAAGCCACTGTGGCTAGGACATAATACTGGTATTTGGATGCAAGACCAAGATGGGCAATCAGGAGCCATTAGGAGGCAAACAGGCAAGGTCTCATGTGACAAAGCTCAGGGGGCAAGAGAGGAGTAAACTAAATGCTGAAATCTTGGCGGTCGGATCCATAGTAGATCTTTAGAGCTCCACAGAGGGTTAAGGAGACTCTAGAAGGAATGTAACTACAGGAAAATATATTAATACATAACTAAACCAAAATGATGAGTGAAAAAGAGCTAACATGAGATGAGGGACACAAGTTGGAAAAAAAAAAAAACACTTCAAAAAGCAAAAAAGGTTAAAATTGTATACTCTTAGGTTTATACTATGAAAGAAAGTGAAGTCAAAGTGTTAGTTACTCAGTTGTGTCCAATTCTTTGGGACCCTATAGTCTGTAGCCCACCAGGCTCCTCTGTCCATGGGATTTCCCAGGCAAGAATACTGGAGTGGGTTGCCGTTTCCTTCTGCAGGGGATCTTCCCAACCCAGAGGTCAAACCTGGGTCTCCTGCATTGTAGGCAAATTCTTTACTTCTTGAGCCACCTGGGAACTCAGATTTATGCTATATGCAACAGAAATATATTACTTATGTCATCCAAATTAATGTAATAACACACAGGTAGCAGTCTCTCCTCAAATGCTACAGAATGAATTAAATTTTTCTGAGTAGAAATGATTAGGTAACTATTATAGAAAACAAAACTGTAGCCCCAAATTTGCCTTACATTTTACAGACTATTGGAAACACAAGTGGATGAAAGTAGATGAAACAATAAAAGATAGCAACAAAGGAAATAAAACATATGCAAGTCACTCTTTGCACTAACAAAAAAAGTCTAATAAACACAAGAGTCATCATTGTTATTTGACATGAATCCACCCCAGGTGTACATGTGTTCCCCATCTTGAACCCCCTCCCACCTCCCTCCTCATACCATCCCTCTGGTTCATCCCAGTGCACCAGCCCCGAACATCCTGTATCATGCCAATGTATGGCAAAACCAATACAATATTGTAAAGTAATTAGCCTCCAATTAAAATAAATAAGTTTAAAAAAAGATTAAAAAGTAAAATAAATTATAAAATATTGCATGCCTTGTATTATAATGATTTTTGTACTCTATCATATAAGGTATCATGTCATTTATTGGGATATAAGCCAAACTCAAAAGAGATCTCACAGGTCAGAGTAACTAAAGGAGAATGAATGATGTAATGATGACTCAGCTCCATTTTAGTGAGTCTTACTAGTGAGCAAGTCTAATAATTTAAAGCCTTGCAAACTAGTGATTGTTAACATGTAAGTGCATTATAATTGACTTTTGATTTTGCCTGATGATTTAAAGCCGTACAAACTAGTAGCTATTTAATATGTTAGAGCATTTCCAATTGACTTCTGATTTTTTGTCATTTTTCAAATACATGAATAAATGACTGTCCATTAAAATGATCCTCCTAACCCTCCATCAGTGACAAAGCTGAGTTGTTTGCTTATAACAATGAACAAAGGCAAAATTAGTCACCTTTTCTCATCTGAATGCATAATGCCTTAAAGCACACATTTCTGATATACTCATTCAGAATTATGGATATATTCTGTGGAAAAATAGCAGATTTATTTTGCTTGTTTCTGTATTTTACTCTGTTTGAGTGACCTCATTAGCACCTACACTTACCAGACATGCAACAGAGTTCAGACTTTTTTCATACTATATTTTGATCAGTTATTTGTAATTATTCTAGGTTTCTTTAGCATTTATTAACAGCAACAGTATTTTCTTTCTCATTGGCCTTTTGTATATCTCACTTCATTCACTCAAAAAACACCGAATAAGTGCCAGAATCTAGGGCTTTGGGGTAACAGGAAGAGTGAAGTGAGATGAAGCTAGAAAATGAAGCAAGAACTATGTGGTTTGAAGTCTCATAAACTTTTGAGAAATCTAGCCTTTATCTTAAGAGCAGAAGGAAACTACTGAAGAGTTTTAAGCACTGGAGTGAGAACATCTTGCTTCTGCTATTTGCATACTTTGTTTTTTTCCCCCTTTCAAAATGGGATCGCAATAGCCAGTGGTTTTATAATACTGTCCTACTATTTATGCTTCCTGTCTATTTCCAGCTAACAAAGTCATTTTTAAAAGAAAGAAAAAGGTTGCTGGTTGTACAAAAATAAATTCCCTGAGAGACATAAGAGTTTACAAGTAGCGACTATGAGTTGGTTTCATGAAAACAAATGGTACATACTATGGATAGAATCATTATTTGTGAATGATGACTTATCTCCAACAATTAAATAAAGGGGGGTAGACAGAGTTCACTGATGTTCTTTACTGCAGAGATTAATATCTGTAAACATCATTTCCTAGGCTGGTATTACAGCATAAAATACTTGAAGAAATGTGTTTGATCTATACACCTAAGCACTGATAATAAAAAAGCCTCATTTGGGGATCTATCTGTTTATTCATTCCTGGTATTCTTTTAACATCTGGTTGTAGTAGACAGTGACTCTTTTTTTTTTTTTTGGCTTTTAACAGAGAACAAAAGGAAAGTAAGGTAATTTATTCTGGTACCCTTCTGGTTTCAGTTGCTCATTTTACATTATTTTAAAATGATGGACTGTTGGTGATGATGTCTTTCCCAGGAGAAGAAGTTGACAGACAGCTGTGCAGAGACGCCATCCTCCCCATCCCCGTTGCCTGCGATGTGCCCTGTCCCAAGGACTGTGTGCTCAGCATGTGGTCAGCGTGGTCCTCCTGCTCTCACACCTGCTCAGGAAAAACCACAGAAGGAAAACAGATACGAGCGCGGTCCATCCTGGCCTATGCAGGAGAGGAAGGTAAGGTTGCCAGCTTCAGAAGGGACTCAGATCTCTTCCAGAAGCTGGTGTGCCTTTCATTGTTGGTATGTACAGCCCGGATACAGTGATAGTTCCACAAAAATCAGCTTCCTGAAACCCAGCAAACCAAGGAGATTTAATACCTGTTGACATATTAGACAGCTTGCTCCTGTTCCTTAATATTAGCCTTGAACATAGATCTTTAGTAAAAGAGAAAAGACTTTGAAAAATGAATTCACTTTTCCTTTCCTCCCTCCTAATAACTCAGGGTCTTTCTACTTCAAAGTGTTAAATGTGGAGAAATCTGAAAATGACTCTTTAAATTCCAAATGTCAGGTTTCATTGTTTTCTCTCTATTTCAGTAGTCAGTTTTTTTTTCCCAGTGAAATCCTATTCTACCTTCTCATAAATACTAAACTTTATTTAAAATAATCACCACCATGACTATTGCTTGACTGAAAATTACATGGATTTTCTACCATTCAGGCTTCTGAACATAGGCTCTGAGTCTCATATGGAGATTGTGTTCACTTTTAAAATATGTTTCTCCTAAATCACTTCATGCTATTGGGTGAACAAAACACAGGTTTTTCATATATTCATACCATGCAAGCTCCATTGTCAAGAAATACAAGGTTCTTGGTAATTGTCTCTCAAGTTTGTATCTGAATGCTAATTCGGCCTCTGTGTGACTGGGTGATATAATTTCATACTTCATCTTGTCATTCTGGAAAATAACACAGGGGTAAGGAAAACACAGAAATAAGTCAAGTTCTGTCACGTGTCACATGTTCTGTCTCAATAATATAGGCATATGTTATTTAAATATTATCAGGCTGAATGACTATTTTCATTCACATTTAACACTAGTTAATGATTTCTATTTGTAGTAAGCACATGTTTCTTTAAGTATATCCCCAGTTAATCAATTTTAGAAGAGTTTTCACATTGCCTATTTTATTTTCCTGTTTATGAAACATTTTAGTGATAGAAATCTGCTAGTGTTCTTTTTTAATCAAATTTGCTTTCTTTGTATGTGATTCTGTGAAAAACTTTAAGGCCAAAAATATGTTGGCCTTAAGGCATAGGAGAAAATTAACATATTTAAAATAGTCAACCCATGAGAAAATTTAGAATTTATTAAGTGTCCAAACACTTTTTCTTGTCACCTCAATATAAATGTAATTTTTTGCTACCAAAATAAGAATGTATCTGTGGAACCTAATAGAAAAAATAGAACCTTTCCATGAAAAAATTATATTCCTTATGTTGTCAAACAATAACTCTAACCTTGTATAGATTATATTCAGACTTCACACTCTATCAGCTTGAATTATGTCTTGGGCTTCATTAAAATTAGATCTGTGGTCACCCTGCTTCCTATAAATCCATTATACTCTGCAGACACTTGCTGTGTGACTAGTAATGAGTGACTTTTCGCCCCATGAGTCACATGGCTGAGATTTTGCCGTGCTTGCAGAACTCACCAGATCATTATTTCCATAGACATGATGCTTCACACTGAAAGGTCATGAAATGCTTTAAAGGCAGGAACTTATGATTGCTCTTTGGTATGTATCATCTGCTTAGTTTGAAAGGATGGGGCTTGGATAATTTTTAATGAAGGCTAACAACTGCATCATAAGAAACACGTGCTGGAGAATTATAAATGTGTAAATAATTAATCATAAAGGTGAGATGAAAGTCACTCAGTTGTGTCTGACTCCTTGAGACTCCGTGGACTATACAGTCCATGAAATTCTCCAGGCCGGAATACTGGAAAGGTAGCCTTTCTCTTCTCCAGGGGATCTCCCCAATCCAGGGATCCAACCCAAGTATCCCACATTGCAGGTGGATTCTTTACCAGCTGAGCTACAAGGGAAGCCCGTGAACTTGAGATTCAGTCAATGGGGAACCTACTGTTATTTATCTCTGTTAATAACAGCTACAGAAACTGGTATCTTTATGTGAAATATTTAATGAAGAATTTGTCTTCCAAACACAGTTTAATACCTGTTATTTGCTTGACACTGAAACACATTTTCTTTCCTTCAAAATAAGTCTTTTCTAATTCTGAAGCTATTTTTTAAATGATTTAGAAACTAATTTGCACGAAGTTTTAAAATACATTTCCCTGCCAATTAGATAACCTTTTTATAATTCTGTACAAAAGCAATTTTTTCTATTATTCCCCAAGAATTAATACTTGTACGTGTCATGTGTGCATGTATCTAAGTCGCTTCAGTTGTTTCTGACTCTATAACACTGTGGACTCTAGCCCGCCAGGCAAGAACACTGGAGTAGGTTGCCATACCCACCTCCAAGAGTTCTTCCCGACCCAAGAATCGAACATCTCCATCATTAGCAGATGGGTTCTTTACCGCTAGTGCTATCTGGGAAGCCTGATCTTCTTAATTATCTGTGGATCAGAATATTATTGTGATAACCTTAAGGGTAAAGATCACATTAGTAAAATTAAATATTGGTTGTTTAAACATGAAATTAAATGATTTTCTGGTGAAATAGCTTACAGGACAAGTCCATGTACAAAGCATTTATCTGGATTTACAAAATAAATGCGTAACCTATTCATTTGTACTTTTATCTCAGTAAAAATGTCATCATTATACATTATACTGGAGATTATATACCCTCTGTATTGATGAAGTCAAAGTTGTACTGTAGTAAGCCCATAAATTCAGTAACTTAATAGAACAATTATTTTTCCCTATTGGGAATTTTGCTACAATGACAGGTAACTCTCCATGATAGTCTGTCCTCCATGAAATGTCTCAGCATTGCACCTCCATATGAAAGCCTGCCTCACAGTCTTCATGCCAGAGGAAGAAGATAGCTGGGGACTCTTATCTGTTTTAAGAGAGTCAGCAATTAAATTCTTTCATCCAGAGTGATTTATACCATTTCAATTGATATTTCATTATCAAAGCAGGTCATATAATCATGACTTGAATTTGAACCTAATCTCAGCAGGAGCAGAGGAAATGCATTCCTACTGTGGGCTGGAAAGAAAGGAGTGCTGGCTACTGATCTTATCCCTGGTCTTCTCTTGTATACGTGTCTGTGTATCTTCCTCTGTGTCTGTATGTATCTATATCCATGTGTGTATATATAAGTGTGTGAGATAGAGGAGTATTCCATATGACCCCAATGAACTAGACACACTCTCCATTGTTAAAATGTTATGACTCATTATTTTCTTATTCCTATTAAAAGAATGGTAAAATAATAGAATAGCACCTTCCTTCACCTCATGCTATGCTTTCTTTTCCCTTTCGTTCCTGTCCTTTTTAGGCTGTTTAGCTCCCTTCGTGAACAGTTTTATCTGCAAAGTTATTAAGTGGAGCCAAACAGTTGAGCATCTGTGCCACCAGGTGGGCAGGAGGGGACATCTGTACTGATCCAGTGTGGTTGTCAGAGCCCACCCTGAGTGAGATGGGCATCCCCAGTGAGAAAAGTAAGGCCTTACCTGAAATATCAGGGACACTGAGAAGTCTAAAAGGATTGCCCAAGAGAGTAAAAGCAGTGACCCAACACAGGATGCCAGGGCACAAGCAGGATGAGGAGGGAATCTCAGCATTGAGGAAGCCAACCCAGTGGGAGTTGTCAGAGCCAAGCAGGCTTGAGGAGGGTTTCAATAATGTGGAGTGGTTGAATGCAGGGTGTCAGAGTATGAGCATAATGATGAAGATGGCCCATGGATAGAGCAGTGAAGATGGCAGTGGGAGACTGGTGAGGGGAGTTGGTTGACCAAATAGGTACATGTATTAAACATAATAGTTGGGTTTCTCATTGCTAAAGAAGGGAGTTTTGAATATGTTAAGAAAGAAAACTAGAGTAAACCTTGTTGTATTATATTGGAATTTGAAGTTATCAGTGTGAATTCATGGTGTTCAATTTGTGAATTTAGACATGAAAGTGAAAGTGTAGTCACTCAGTCGTGTCCAACTCTTTTCAACCCCATAGACTAACAGCCCATGGAATTCTCTAAGCCAGAATACTAGAGAGGGTAGCCTTTCCCTTCTCCAGAAGATCTTCCCAACCCAGGGATCAAACCCAGGTCTCCTGCCTTGCAGGTGGATTCTATACCATCTGAGCCACCAGGGAAACCCAAGAGTACTGGAGTGAGTAGCCTTCTCCAGGTTATCTTCCCAATCCAGAAATTGAACCGGGGTCTCCTACATTGCAGGGGAATTCTTTACCAATAGAGCCATCAGAGAAGTCCTAGACATAGAAATACATAAAATTCAAATATAAGTATGATATATATTCATATTATAGACATATACATGTATTAGCTCTGTTCCCTGAAGTGGCATGAGAGCAGTGGGACCCTATTAGCAGTCAGTGCATTCCGCACTGAGATCTTGATATCTAATACCATTCTCCAATGGAAGGAGCCAGGGCTTCTTGGAGAAATAGCTGATTCTAGGGCTGGGATAACAAAAGTACAAGATGTGCTGGAGGATCTTGTGCCAGAAAGAAAAGAAGAGGAAAATATTTCAAAAGGTCACACTATTGTATATATAAAAGAGATAACTAATAAGGACCTACCGTATAGCATAGAGAACTCTAGTCAATATTCTGTAATAACCTATATGTGAAAAGAATCTGAAAAAAAAGTGGATATACACATATATGTATAACTGAATCACTTTGCTTTATACCTGAAGCTAACACAACATTGTAAACCACCTCTCAGTCAGTTCAGTTCAGTTCAGTCGCTCAGTCGTGTCCGACTCTATGCGACTCCATAGACGGCAGCCCACCAGGTTCCCCCGTCCCTGGGATTCTCCAGGCAAGAATACTGGAGTGGGTTGCCATTTCCTTCTCCAAAGCATGAAAGTGAAAAGTGAAAGTGTAGTCGCTCAGTCATGTCCGACTCTTTGCACCCCATAGACTACTGCCTACCAGGCTCCTCCGCCTGTGGGATTTTCCAGGCAAGAATACTGGAGTGGGTCGCCATTGCCCTCTACTCCAATATAAAATAAAAGTGAAATTAAAAAAAAGGTCAAGGAAGCTAGCTTGAAGAGTCTCCCACTGGCCACATACAGGAGCAATGTGAATGCAAATTAACAATAAAAGCTATTTATATACATTAACTAAGATAGGAAACCATGAATCCATACTTGATATAAATAAATTAATTGGAATTCTGATGAAAAGCATTATATTTGCAGTCTTAAATATCCTTCTAATGAAGAAGTTTGACAGACACTATGTTATTTCAATATCAGAGTTTACATCATCAGTAATGGGGCAAATACAAAGGATGTGTTCCTGGTGTGGTATGATGAAAGCATGATGTCATGTCTGTACCATCCCTGTCAAAGATGCATATTGTAGATTCTGATCATGAGGGAACATTGGACAAACCCTACCTGGAAGATATTCTACAAAATAACTGGCCCCTAAAGCTCAACATTCAGAAAACTAAGATCATGGCATCTGGTCCCATCACTTCATGGGAAATAGATGGATAAACAGTGTAAACAGTGCCAGACTTTATTTTTTTTGAGGGCTCCCAAATCACTGCGGATGCTGATTGCAGCCATGAAATTAAAAGATGCTTACTCCTTGGAAGGAAAGTTATGACCAACCTAGATAGCATATTAAAAAGCAGTGACATTACTTTGCCAAGCAAGATCTGTCTAGTCAAGGCTATGGTTTTTCCAGTGGTCATGTACGGATATGAGAGTTGGACTATGAAGAAAGCTGATCACCAAAGAATTGATGCTTTTGAACTGTGGTGTTGGAGAAGACTCTTGAGAGTCCCTTGGACTGTAAGGAGATCCAACCAGTTCATCCTAAAGGAGATCAGTCCTGGTTGTTCATTGGAAGGACTGATGTTGAAGCTGAAACTCCAATACTTTGGCCACCTGCTGCGAAGAACTGACTCACTGGAAAAGACTCTGATGCTGGGAGGGATTGGGGGCAGGAGGAGAAGGGGACGACAGAGGATGAGATAGCTGGATGGCATCACCGACTCGATGGACACGAGTTTGAGTGAACTCTGGGAGTTGGTGATGGACAGGGAGGCCTGGCGTGCTGTGATTCATGTAGTCGCAAAGAGTCGGACACGACTGAGCGACTGAACTGAATTGAATCTTCAAAAGTGTCTAATTTATGAAAATTAAGGAAAGATTGAGAAAGATTGAAGGAAACTAGCCGCACATAAGCTCTAAATGCAACAGTTGATTCTGAACCAGGTCCTTTTATTATAAAATACGTTTTGAGATAATTGGCAAGTTTAAATGGGTCTGAGGATTGGATGGAAATAATGCATCAGTGTTAATTGCCTAATCCTGAATATTGAATATGCTTATGTATAGGAAAATGCCCTTGATTGCAGGAAATACATACTGAAGTATTTCGGGTAATGGGGCATCATTTCAATAACTTCTTCCATATGATCCAGGGGAAAAAATTCTTGGGTAACATTTTAAATACCCCTATAGTTTTGGGGTTAGTTCAAAGTTAAACATAAAAAATAATAGAATAAAAATAATTTGAATACAATTGCTTTTCATATAATCTTTGAGTAGCATTTCAGTTCAGGTCAGTTCAATCGCTCAGTCGTGTCCAACGCTTTGCGACCCCATGAATCACAGCACACCAGGCCTCCCTGTCCATTACCAACTCCCGGAGTTAACTCAAACTCATGTCCATCGAGTTGGTGATGCCAACCAGCCATCTCATTCTCTGTCGTCCCCTTCTCCTCCTGCCCCCAATCCCTCCCAGCATCAGAGTCTTTTCCAGCGAGTCAGCTCTTCGCATAAGGTGGTCAAAGTATTGGAGTTTCAGCTTTAACATCAGTCCTTCCAATGAACATTATGTAACCTATTATTTTGTGTATTGGCAGTAAACAAAAATGTCATAAAATGCCTCTTACTGAAATATTGTCATTTGGAAACCAAATCACAAATGGCATAACTGAAGACAGTTAATATAAAAATATTTCTTTTCAACTTGAAAATAAAATTGTGTGTATGTATCTTGCTTCAAAAGCTTTGACTTTTGGTTAAATAAGATTAATAATTTGCTTTTAGATTTGTTTGACACTTTGATGTAAAAATCTTTGTATCGTGTGAAAATACAGGATGGGTCCCAAGGGCTACTTTAGAATTATTTCCGGAATTCTAAAAGAATTCAGTGCGTTAACGCTTAAGTTTGACATATTTTTTATATAAATAGTAGTATATTGAATTTTTAAAAAAATTTTAAATTGATGTTATATTTATGACCTTCTCCATTTTGTAACCCATGTTGCAGGTTCTTAACAAATTTGGTTTAAAAGGAAGAATGATTTTCAAAGGGTTTTCCACTAAGTATAGCAACTTCTGTTAGTTCTCATTATAGTTGATTATCTTTAAAAAGCAAGATATAAGAGAATATTTATTTTTGCAGAGTTCAGAGTGACCTGATATTATAACTTCAGCCAAGTGTTAATGTGTCTTTACACCTTCTTTTTACTTGCAGAAAATAGATGCAAATTGAAATAAAATTATGCCAATTTTACCTCAAATAATTAGTAATCCTCAGAAGTTTTACTTTGCAAAATAAAACATTGAGGGGATAAATATTTGTTTTATCTTGTTTCGTTTTTACAGTGAAATGATTTTAGTTCTGAAAACCAGGCAGTACTTCTATTTCCTATAGAGGAATTTGAAGAGATTAGGATCTATTTTATGTATACATACACACATAACTCTGACTTCTAAGTAAATACTGCCACTTCTGCATCTTCCTGCTACTGACTTTGAAAGAGCAGTTCTGCTTCAGTCTGTTCCTACAGTCCTACAGGAAATATCCAGACTCTATGGTGGGATATTGGGGAAAAAAATGGAGGGGGTGGTGGCTGCCCCAGAGTCTTGAGGTTCTCTGTGACTAACGCACTTCCAGTTAAATTCCCTGAAATCATTGCCATTGCTTTTCACCCACCAGTAGTCTACTGTCAAAGGTATTAGGGCTGCAATAGCAGGCAAAGTTACAAGTATCTTAAAATTGTAATTCACAGTACACTGTAACAGCCTCTTACCCTGAGCCTAGTCCACTTTTTTATCCTTATCACCAGTTACTTCCCTGTGTGAACTCTGCACTCCAGTTGACTGCATCAATACTGCTAATTCCCAGGGTCATACCTGCCTGAGTGCCTCAGCTTTTATTTAGTTTCTCTTCTGCTTAAATTAAATTTTCTCTTCCTTGTCTCCCTTCCCAGAACTCTGCTTATCAAACTCCTATTTCTTCAAAAGTCATCTCAATGCCTCATCTCAACAACCTTAGTCATTTTTAGTATCCCCCAAACTAATATAATTTTAAACTTTTGAATCCCAATTATACTAAATACCTCTTTTAACATAATTGTCATATTCCTTATCATTATATTATTGCATTCACCTAGAATTGTACTCAATTCTTTGCTTATATTATCACCTCTATACTTCTCTCCACTGCATTGTAAGATCCTTGAGAGCAGCAAGAATTATTTCTATTTCTAACCCCTCTAGACTATCCCTTGAATCATAGGTAACCATTGCATATTGCAGTCAGTACATAGGTATTCAATTAATGTTTTGAAAAGGTTCTTTTTTTAAAAACCACTTATTTATTTTATTTATTTATTTGGCTGCGCCAGGGTCTTAGTTGTGGTATACAGGATCTTTAGTTGCAGCATGTGGGACTAGTTCCCTGACCAGGGATCGAACACAGGCCACCTGCATTAGAAGCTCAGAGTCAGCCAGTGGACCACAAGGGAAGCCCCTGAAAAGATTCTTTTTTTTTCCTCTCCAATCTGTGATCTAAATTGTAAGGACTTCAATGCCACACTCAAAAACAACATAGCTCTGTTAAATGTCTCCTAACCAAGGTGTTTTGGGCTTGATGGTAAGGAGGAAAAGTCATTTTTGGTTTCTGAGAGAAGTTTTGCATATTATAATTGTCATTTTTGTATGAACATGAAAGTTTATTTATATAACAGAATTTCATCAAAGTATTATAAAATCTTTCCTTTTGGTGAAATGATAGAAAGCCTAAATAGTCACATTAATATGAAGCATATATTTTTATGTATAAGAGGATTTTTTTTAATACACTTATCACTAATTTTATCACAGATGACATTTATAATCTCAGTACTACAGGAATGGGAATATTCCCAGATGTCTGAAATTAAATCTTCCCATAAATAATAAATAAATTCAGTATCATATCTATCAATTTTGTAACCATAAAAGTATTCCCCGAACAACACGACAGTGCTGCAATGACTGATTATCCAAGCCATGCTTTCCAAATTGCCACATCGTTATTATAATTAAGACCACACTGGGACTTATCTGTGCAAATATCTTGAAATCACACTGAAAATGCTGATGTGGCTTTAATGTGGATTGGGGCAAGAAAATAAATAGTCTTTATGTTTGTAAACTTAACAGTTTTCTTGCAGTTCCTGGACACATTATGCTGATGTAGAAGCTCTTTTCTTATTATTTTTTTTTCAAAACCAACCAGTCAGTTCCAATGTCAAAAACAATTCAGAGTTTTTAAATCACAACTTACACAGCATACATATATTCAAAGTAAAAATAGGGTAAGTAAAAACACATTATTCAATTGAGGAGGGATGATTTCACTATTAAATAAGAAGATATAGTTTTAAATGATTATGTAAAATGAACACATTTTTCTACAGTTAGCATGTGTTTTCCTGAAAAATACCATTGGATAAATCTAGAGCCTCAGGGAAGTGGGTAGTAAGAGTGCTCCTTTACTTCTCTCCAATTCAATTAGCAGGTTTAGGAGCTGTCCCTATTCAAATACTAAACTTCTTGCTCCCATGGTTGCTGAGCTGTGTGATGGAAGATAGGATATGAGCTGTGACAGATGTTTTCACCTTCATGAAGCAGGGGACAGTAATGAAACGCTGTTTAATACAGGTTATTCTGATGTTGATCCCATGTTCAATATTGCATAAGTTGAACACTGCATAAGACTGTAAATTGCAGTTAAATTATCACATAAATTGCCTACTGATTTGTATGCTGAATAGAGGGATGTCCTTAGTCACAAATGAAATGATACCTGAAGTTCAGCTCAGGGTGTGATTTTGCTTATTACTTTTACCCAGATCTCAAACTTTAGGAGCTATCCTCCATATTAGTGTTAGTTGCTCAGTTGTGTCTGACTCTGTGACCCGGTGGACTATAGCCTGCCAGGTTCCTCTGTCCATGGGATTCTCCAGGCAAGAATACTGGAGTAGGTTGCCATTCCCTTCTCCAGGAGATCTTCCCAAATCAAACCCAGGTCTCCTGCCATATTAGAGTCACTAGCTATTGAATCACTTTTCTTAACATTTTTAAACTTTTTAAAACTTGCTTTCCTAATATCTAAAACCCACATCTTATTATGTTCCGTATTCCTCCATTTACTGTCACAAATATGTGTAATGAACACCCAAGGTTCCACCATTCCATGTGAACAACCAGTTATTTTCTATTCTTAAAATGAAATCCAGAGACTACAGAAGTATGACTAGATCAAATTGTCAATAAAATAAACAATAGATTCCTCCCAATACTCTGTTTTTAACAGGATAAACCTTTTTATTTTCAGAGCTGGCATCACAAATAATATTTAGGTAAAAACAAAAAAAGCACCGGACTCCATAAATTCCTAACTGCTCCTATGACTGCATGATTTAAGCTGTCTGACTCATCCGCTTCATAATTTTTATGAAGCATAATTCAGCAGCTGTGGATATAAAATGAGATCCCACCTATAAAGTACTTATAATGGGCTCAGCATGTTAAAGAAGAGTTCCATATTGACAACTACACACCACATTCTATTGATTAAAGGGCACATGTGTTTAAGCCTTTATCATCTCTGTAATTACTGCATCTTATATTAGGTTCATTTTAAAATCACTGTGGCCAAGCAGCAGTTATAATATAGTTGTCATTGCTAGTACTTGGAAATTTCATTGTTATTCCTGAGAGCATTAGCAACCCCATAATATTTCTACCAAAAACAAAGAAATAAAAACAGCTAAGGGCCATTTGAGGAAGGAAAATAAACCCTCCTTTGGTTGCTAGCTTAAACCTTTCATTGACAAACATCTGGTACAATTAAAAATGGAGCCACATTAGAACTTAGAAATGGGTACCAGTATCCTGGAAAAAAACCCTGGAGACAACAGGAAACACTCTTTAAGAAATCCTGGATAACCAATGCGTGTGATACCACAGAGATGATCTATGTAGGAGAACACAAAATTTGAGGAGTGTCAACTAATAAGCTATTTGAAAGATTTGTATTCTGAATGTAAAGAAGTTTTAGGACTACCTTCCCTTTTAATGTATGTAAAAGTGGTACATTTTTTAAAAAGTATTTAAATAAGTCATACAAAGCTATTTGAGTGAGCATACAGTAAAAATTACACTTCATAAAAAAGTATTGTAGTTTAATTTGAAGCCATTTTACTCTCTCTGGGACACATAAAATGATGGTCTATCTCACAGTCATTCACACATTTTAGATTTGAAGAAATGCAGTGTTCTATCATTAATACGTGTATAATGTATTCTTCAGTGATGCCATGGAGGGTCATAAAGCATCTATTGATTTTAAATCACCCTAAATCCTAATTCACTGAAATAAGCAGCACTTTGAAACCTATAATTAAGACTTTCAATTTGATGGCTATCATTTGTGAACATACTGGGTTTCCCCCATCTGTGGATTCTCAGTGTCCATGTTTCCTCTGGTTAGGAATTACGTAGGCTTCGCTTATTCCTCATTTTCATCTTCTGTAGAGAATAATGGCCTGTCTTTGAGGTCCTCCTGAGTCCCCCAAACCAAATATCAAATATACCACAAAGTTTACATTTTAAGCCAGACAGTGCCATTCATGCGATTTACCTTTTCATCTTCTTTAGAGAATAATGGCCTGTCTTTGAGGTCCTCCTGAGGACTCCAAACCAAATATCAAATATACCACAAAGTTTAAGGTTTAAGCCAGATAGTGCCATTCATGCGATTTGCCTTCCTAGCAGTGTGGTGGCCACATGTGCTAGTAAGTGGCCGGCATCGTTCTGATTGTTAATTCCAAGGAACAGAGAATGATAAGGTTTCTGTTGGCACCGTATCTAATCTGCTAATACCGTCTGTTTTTGTAGGTGGAGTTCAGTGCCCAAACAGCAGTGCTTTGCAAGAGGTACGCAGCTGTAACGAGCATCCCTGTACCGTGTACCACTGGCAAACTGGTCCCTGGGGCCAGTGTATCGAGGACACTTCAGTTTCGTCCTTCAACACAACTACAACTTGGAACGGGGAGGCCTCTTGCTCCGTTGGCATGCAGACAAGGAAAGTCATCTGTGTGCGGGTCAATGTTGGCCAAGTGGGACCCAAAAAGTAAGGACTTGAAAACGACAATAGTTAACTCCTGTGGCCAACCATGTAGGGAAGGGCCCAGGCTTCACTTGCTTCATGAAATGGAATATCTGATGCTCATCATACCTGACCTCAAGAGTAAGATTCTCTGTTTTGAAGGCAGCCACTGATAAAGTTATAACAGCTTGTTCCTGGGATCCATAAATTCTGTAGAAATCTCTCTGTGTGGTACCTAATTTCAATGTTACAGTAGCACTTTCTGTTTTTATTGAGCTAGTGAGGCAGTGAAAGAAGTGCTCACTCTAGGCCTGGCTGATCAATAGTGACAGTATCCAAAATCCTAGCAGTGGAGGTCATCCATGCCCTCCTGTGTACCCGTAGGCTGTGGAGGCTGCCCGTCTAGTTTAATTGGGCAATAGCCTTCTATGATCTGCCTTTCACTTCCCTTAGAAGGTACTATATCAAAAATACTGAGGCCAATTTTACTACATCTTTTAATGGTTAAATAAATAAACCATTTACTCCCAAGAGAGAGCCTTAGGATATAATGAGGGTTAGAATAAGCAGAAAAAGCACCAGTGTCTCACTGTAGTTAACAAGTTGTGTGATAACACAGCAGTTTGCTCGAGAACCCGAGAGCTGACATATTGTATGTGCCTTGTGAGAAATTAAAAAAAAAAAAAAAATCAGCTAATCATTTGTTGGAGAAAATTAACAAATCATTTATAAAAATATATGCAAAGAGGAAGAAAACTCTTATCATTTGCGATTTAGACAGCATCCATTTTTTAAAGTTCATATCACTTTAGCCATGTGAAACGTGAAAAGTAAAACCCATCAGTTTTTCACTGGTATAAAAATGGCCTCATAATTTCTGAAAACTTGGTCGAGTACTTAGGTTTTGTGTGTGGTCTTAAACATCCTACTTAACAGATTCTGGCTTCAATTTTCAAAAATATTTTCAGAAATTTAATGAAAACAAAAAGTAGTAATGTAAGCACTCAATAAATCTTAGAAATTATTTTCTCTTGGAAAATTCTAGATACTTCTTAGTGTTTCAGAGAAATGGTAATAATGTAACTGATATATGACAAACTCCAGGGGATAAATAAAAATCTCATGATGACTTTTTGCTAATGGCCAGGGTTCTGGACTTAGCAATATTTTGCCCCATCGTTTACTTAGAAATTAAGAAACATGCAAAAATTGATGGTTTTTCCTTTTCATGTTTCACATGGCTAAGATGATACGAACTGTAAAAGATGGATGCTGTCTGAATCAGCAATGATAGAGTTTTCTTCCTCTTTGCATATATTTTTATAACTCATTTATTAATTTTCCCCAACAAATGATTAGCCCAGTTATGCTGATATGGTTTTCTTTTTGTTTCTCACAAGGCACATACAATATGTCAACTCTGGGTTCTCTAGCAAACAAGTTTGTAGTTAGAAAATATATGCCAAAAGATTTGAATAAATTGAGAAGCTATTCCATATGCTTCATAGGTAGCCCTAAACCAATATTTCAGTAAAAATGATGCTAAATTTGTGATGAATGGAACAAAGGATATTAATGTGCAGTATATTAAAAGTCAATAGCAGTAACAGCAGAAGCGGAAGTCCCAAGTGCCGGGGGGTTGTGGAACTTGCTGGGACAAGCAAAGAGGCAGAAATATTTGCTGCAGGGGGTTATCACCTGACCAACTTGTCATGGTTCAGGTTGGAGGGTTATTGTTCTGAGCTTCTACGGGTAAGCTCACTCTGTTACTCTTCTGAGGTTTTAGATGTTACTGTTATATTTTCCTCTCTTATGCAAACTGCAGAGTTTTTCCCTCAGCAGTGGATGTACATACATGCAAGCCTATGTGTGGTAAAGCCTGGTGGATTAATGTCATTAAATCATTCAATAGAAAGGATATCCTGAAGCCCCATGTCAGAGCAACACAATAATCCATTAAAAATGTGCTTTACCCTTGCTGCCTTTATTCAATGACCTGGATACAAGTATAGATGTGTTAAATCAAATGAGTTTCCTTTGCCCTTAAAGTTCTAAAAAATAAAGCCAATACTGTGAATTCAAAAGAAAATATTACTACCCTTATGCCTAAATATGCTAGGTTAAATTCAGTGACTGCTTTTCAGTACTAGGCATTTGAAACAAAAATGCAAATAGAAACCTTGTTTTAAACTCCTCTTAATAAAACAGATTACTGTGCAATGGTAAAATCAATGTTATTGATCTTATCTATCCTCCGAGTAACAAACTTCAACTCCTATCACATCTGTTTAATTTGACCTTGAATAAGATTTGGGGGGAAATCAATTCCTTGATTTAAACCACAAACACTAAATACAAACAGTACAAAGGAGAAAAGAAGCATGTTGACTGAACCAATTGCCTCTCCAAAGGAAGTCTGAATTCATTTCATTGGATGTGATCTAGGCTGTATAATTTATATTGGCCTGTTCATTTAACAGCTTTGTTGTTGGTAATTTTGTTCTCCACAGTTAACCAAATATCTTGCTGAGGAAATTTCTAAACTAAAATAGAATTTTTGAGGTTGTCAATGATAGCATTGTAAATTCCATTGATTTATTCAGAGCTAAAATTTGAAAAGCATGTAATTGAGTAATTCTCTCCCATTGTTAAAGTTCTAAAATTGCTTCATTGAGAAGGAATGCTTCCAATAATACTTACTAATCAATAATTCCATATTTTCAACAAGAATTAACAGGATGATTGTATGTGAGGTTTTGCCATATAATGATTCCTGGTTAAGAGTGTAGGTTAACTTATAATTCTAGTGAATTATAATCTCAGTTGTAACAAAACATTAATTTCTAATTATTCTTATCTAAATTTCTTTTCTGTTCATGACTTTGAGTAGGCATGGCAGTTAGGAAAATCCAAGTGTGTATTCCACATAAACCAGAGAATATTTTATTTTTAAATGTTGAATCCAATGTATTTTTTAAAATCCACTTTCAAATAAAGCCTGGTGTTACTAAGTGAGCAAAAAAAAGCATGTATCTGTGTATAGTTGAATAGAATATAATACTTATGGATGAGATAGGACACATAAATAAAAACTTATAGATATATCAAAAATGAAGTGTAAGCAAAGTGCTATATAGAAATTACAGGAAGGAGATTAATGATGTTGATTTATTCACTCATAGTTCAGTTCTGAAAACCTGATTAACTTACTTGTTGAAAGACAATTTATCTTGACGTACAAGAAATTTGACTTCTCCTATGGGGAGTATTTTTAAATCCCATTTTTCACTAATTTGCCAAGTTATTCCAGCAAGTTATACTATACTGGTTGATTCATTTCTTCACTGCCTCTTAACTTACTTGTCAGAGATAATATGATATCACCTCAAAAGAAAATGTCTTAGGAACCAGAACATTACTTTTAGTTACATGAATTATGTTATTATGTTTTGTTGTCCTTATGTGCATCTTCTAGTATTGATAACATTTGATTGCTAATGATAGTAGAATCAGATTGTGAAGATGCAGAAAAGAATTGGGAAATTTAAAAATCATTTAATAAGTACACAATAAACAAAAGAGTATATTTAAAACTCATACATCAGCTTCCTAAAATTCTTCTAGGAAGTGAAAACCTTATAAAGTATAAGGCATTTCAGTGTTTTGTCATTATTTTTCTCTCGTGTCCCTAATAATATAGTTTATATTTTGGTGTTTTAAAAAAATTATAATTAAGCTAATTTTACTATAATTTATGTCAAGAACACGGTGTTTTGTTTTTATTTAAATTACTTATTGACTCTTTTTGTTTATATTCATTCACTCTTTTTGTAAAAATATTATAATTTATAAAAATACCTAAAATATTTAAAATCCAGTAGATTAAAACTTGGAAGAAAATGGGAGAAAAAATAAGAATACTGTGAATGAAACCTGGAACAGAACAAAAATTGTTTATTTTAATTAGCTGTATACTTTACTATTTTATTACTTATTTTGTATGACATTCATAGCTGTAAATACAATATTGGTTTTTGAACATTCACTATGTATAGAATATGCCATTATAAATTTACTTTTTGCTAAACATATTTTGTAAAAATAAAGTACAGAGTAGCCTGGAAAATTATGATTGACAATAAGCCTATTTAGTTATACAAAGGAGTAGAATTGGTTCCTTAAATTGGTAATTTGAACTTTCATAAATTTCTTATAAGGCATGTTAGAAAATGCAGTTTTATTAACAGATTGTTATAAATGGATAAAGACTAGTTATTATATTTTCTCATATAAGCACAATTACTATAATTAAATTTTCACTTCCTGCCTTGAGAAGCTTTATTGGGGTTCAGTTCAGAAGAATTATTTTAGTTGTATAGTTCTTATCAAAAAGTAGAAAGAATCCTGGAGGTTGAATACTACAGATGGATGACTGTTTAGCAATTTTAGAAGTAAAAATTCTAAAGATATAAATTACCTGGTTCTGGGTTAGTACAGAGGTCTAGTAATCTCCCTTTGCTTTTCCTAGGTGTCCTGAAAGCCTTCGACCTGAAACAGTACGACCCTGTCTGCTTCCCTGTAGGAAGGACTGTATCGTGACACCATATAGTGACTGGACATCATGCCCTTCCTCATGTAAAGAAGGTATGCCCTGAAGAGTTCTGAAGGCAGTTCACCCGGGAACCCTCTCTCTAGGCTGCCAAGTTCCTCTGGCTGAGCAATGTTTTGATTCTTACATGGGGCTGACTCTATGATCCTGGATTGGGACAAATGCCATGAGATTTGGATTTCCTTCTAGAAAACAATACAGGTTTTACAGTACCAAACAAATAAGTCAAATGAGTTTTATACCAAAACTGACTTAAATAACTGTGTGATATAGATCTAAGTGAAAATATTCTAGATTTTATTATATTCATAATGTTTCCTTTAACATTGATTCTACAAGAAAGTGTAGTGGCCTTGTGTATTTCAAAAAGAATACACAGTGATCTTCTGAGTACTCATAGTTTTCAACCTATTTAGTTGCAAGAAACAGCCATGGGACCAGATTCACTACAGATTCAATTATGTGACCCAAAGGATGGGAATAAAGGAAAGAGGGAAATGATCAAAGTGTACCTCTGCCAACACTTAACATGCCATGAGGCATTTATAAGATGAGGATCTGTTCCCAGTTTGGTTTGGTTTTTTCTTCGTATAATTGTTCTGCAGTTTGTGGGTCGTCTGCATGGCGGCTCTATAGTGGGGCTAGTGGTGACCTCCTCCAAGAGGGCTTATGCCACATGCATAAGGTCCTTTCTCATTGCCACTAAAAAAGATGTCCTCATCCTCTAGATGACTTGTACAGAAAGTGAACAGCTTTTCTCTCAGTGTCACAAATGACATTGTCTCCTACTTTTTATTTTACTCTCCTGACAAATAGAGATCATTTATCTTAAGTTTCTTTTATGCTTCTACTTATGCTTCTTGACTCTTACTATAGGGATTAATGTAAGAATCAACTCTGGTTTAACAACTGTTTTAAATTACCAGAATTTTTTTTTAATCCTGAAGATATTACATAAGATTATAAACTTCATAATTGATTGTTTTTGCTGTGTGGCTATGTTATATAGTTCAAATATGGGTTCCTTTTTATGCTTTTTCTATTTTAAATACCATTGATATATAAAATAAATCACAAAGTGAGCAAGAATAGAAATATTTTTCTCTGTTATTTCATTCTTTAGCATCTTATTTATTTACCTATTTATTTATTTTTGGCTGTGCCCAGTCTTCATTGCTGGGCTTTCTGTAGTTGCTGCAAACAAGGGCTCCTTTTCTTTCCATGCTGGGACTTCTCATTGAGATGTCTTCTCTTCTTGTGGAGCATAGGTTTCAATAGTTGTGACATTCAGGCTCAGTTGCTCTGTGGCATGTGGGATCTTCCTGAACCAGAGATCAACCATGTCCAATGCTTTGGCAGGCAGATTCATTTTATTTTTTTTAATTTATCTATTTTTAATTGGAGGATAATCAGTTTGCAAGATTGTCTTGATTTCTGCCATACATCAACATGTATTGACCATGCTGCTGCTGCTGCTGCTGCTAAGTCATTTCAGTCGTGTCCGACTCTGTGTGACCCCATAGACGGAAGCCCACCAGGCTCCCCCTTCCCTGGGATTCTCCAGGCAAGAACACTGGAGTGGGTTGCCATTTCCTTCTCCAATGTATTGACCATAGGTATACATATATCCCCTCCCTCTTGAACCTCCCTCCCGCCTCCCACCCCATTCCACCCCCTTAGGTTGTCACAGAGCCCCAGTTTGAGCTCCCTGTCTCATACAGCAAATTCCCACTGGCTATCTGTTTTACATATGGTAATGTATATGTTTCCCTGCTACTCTCTCAATTCCTCTGGATTCTTAACCACTGGATCAAAAGTCTTTTAAGGCATTTTAAAAGCTTGGGACAAAAAGAGTTAGTATTAACTCTTCAAAACTGTTAATGACTTTAATCTTATTGATATAGTAATGTCTTTGTCTATCATTTTTATCCAGGTTTTCTTCTTTTATCCCCTTACTTTCTTTTTATTTATTTTTGATTGAAGGATATTTGCTTACATTATTGCATTGGTTTCTATCAAACATCAACATGAATCAGCCATAGGTTTACCCATGTCCCTTCCCACTTAAACATCCCTCTGACCTCCCTCCCTATCCCACCTCCTAGGTTGTTTTCCCCTGAGTCATACCGCAAATTCCCATTTGCTATCTATTTCACATGTGGTAATCTATGTTTCAATGTCACTTTCTCCATACCTCTCACCCTCTTCTCCCTGCCCGACCTTGTCCATAAGTCTGTTCTCAATGTCTGTGTCTCTATTGCTGCTTTTGAAATAGGTTCTTCAGTACCAACTTTCTAGAATCCATATATATGCATTCAGTTCAGTTCAGTCGCTCAGTCCTGTCCGACTCTCCGCGACCCCATGAATCACAGCACGCCAGGCCTCCCTGTCCATCACCAACTCCCGGAGTACACTCAAACTCATGTCCACAGAGTCGGTGATGCCATCCAGCCATCTCATTCTCCGTCGTCCCCTTCTCCTCCCACCCCCAACCTTTCCCAGCATCAGAGTCTTTTCCAGTGAGTCAACTCGTCGCATGAGGTGGCCAAAGTATTGCAGTTTCAGCTTTAGCATCAGTCCCTCCAATGAACACCCAGGATTGATCTCCCTTAGAATGGACTGGTTGGATCTCCTTGCAGTATAAGGGACTCTCAAGAGTCTTCTCCAACACCACAGTTCAAAAGCATCGATTCTTCGGCGATGAGCCTTCTTCACAGTCCAACTCTCACATCCATACATGACCACGGGAAAACCATTACCTTGACTAGACGGACCTTTGTTGGCAAAGTAATGTCTCTGCTTTTTAATATACTATCAAGGTTGGTCATAACTTTCCTTCCAAGGAGCAAGCGTCTTTTAATTTCATGGCTACAATCAGCATCTGCAGTGATTTTGGAGCCCCCAAAATGAAGTCTGACACTGTTTCCACTGTTTTTCCATCTATTTCCCATGAAGTGATGGGACCAGATGCCATGATCTTTGTTTTCTGAATGTTGAGCTTCAAGCCAACCTTTTCACTCTCCTCTTTCACTTTCAGCAGGAGGCTTTTGAGTTCCTCTTCACTTTCTGCCATAAGGGTAGTGTCATCTGCATATCTGAGGTTATTGATATTTCTTCCAGCAATCTTGATTCCAGCTTGTGCTTCTTCCAGCCCAGCGTTCCTCATGATGTACTCTGCATATAAGTTAAATAAGCAAGGTGACAATATACAGCCTTGACGTACTCCTTTTCCTATTTGGAACCAGTCTGTTGTTCCATGTCCAGTTCTAACTGTTGCTTCCTGACCTGCATACAGGTTTCTCAAGAGGCAGGTCAGGTGGTCTGGGATTCCCATCTCTTTCAGAATGTTCCACAGTTTATTGTGATCGACACAGTCAAAGGCTTTGGCATAGTCAATGAAGCAGAAATAGATGTTTTTCTGAAACTCTCTTGCTTTCTCCATGATCCAGCGTATGTTGGCAATTTGATCTCTGGTGCCTCTGCCTTTTCTAAAACCTGCTTGAACATCTGGGAGTTCACGGTTTACATACTGCTGAAGTCTGGCTTGGAGAATTTTGAGCATGACTTTACTAGCGTGTGAGATGAGTGCAATTGTACGGTAGCTTGAGCATTCTTTGGCATTGCCTTTCTTTGGGATTGGAATGAAGACTGACCTCTTCCAGTCCTGTGGCCAGCGCTGAGTTTTCCAAATTTGCTGGCATATTGAGTGCAGCACTTTCACAGCATCATCTTTCAAGACTTGAAATAGCTCAACTGGAATTCCATCACCTCCACTAGCTTTGTTCGTAGTGATGCTTTCTAAGGCCCACTTGACTTCACATTCCAAGATGTCTGGCTCTAGGTCAGTGATCATGTTATCGTGACTATCTTGGTCGTGAAGATCTTTTTTGTGCAGTTCTTCTGTGTATTCCTGCCACCTCTTCTTAATATCTTCTGCTTCTGTTAGGTCCATACCATTTCTGTCCTTTATCGAGCCCATCTTTGCATGAAATGTTCCCTTGGAATCTCTAATTTTCTTGAAGAGGTCTCTTGTTTTTCCTATTCTGTTGTTAGTATATGATAATTGCTTTTCTGACTTACTTCATTCTGTGTAATAGACTCTACTTTCATCCACCACATCAGAACTGACTCAGTCTCCTTACTTTCTTAAAAACTAAATATCATATGATATCCTTTACTTTGGTCACAATCACCAATAGAGTTGTAGTTTCTCAAAGATTGATACGTCTGTGATAATTATTGGTTATTCATCACTACCATGAAAAAGGTTGTTTATTACGTGAAATTTATGTGCTTAAAAATTTTATTCTGGATATTTTTATACTTAATGTTTTATATTGCAAGGAGATCCAACTAATCCATTCTAAAGGAGATCAATCCTGGGTGTTCATTGGAAGGACTGATGCTAAAGCTGAAACTGCAATACTTTGGCCACCTCATGCGATGGGTTAACTCACTGGAAAAGACTCTGATGCTGGGAAAGGTTGGGGGTGGGAGGAGAAGGGGACGACGGAGAATGAGATGGCTGGATGGCATCACCGACTCTGTGGACATGAGTTTGAGTGACCTCCGGGAGTTGGTGATGGATAGGGAGGCCTGGCGTGCTGTGGTTCATGGGGTCGCAGAGAGTAGGACACAACTGAGCGACTGAACTGAACTGAAGCCATTTACTAATAATTCCAAATCATGCAGTTACATTTGTAGTACCATGATTAATAACCTCACAGAACTTTAACATTTTGAAGTAAAATTTTGAAAGTAAAAAAAAAAACTTTGCCTCTTCTTTATATTGGACATTTTTTCATTTTGGGTAAAATATTTTGAAATAACAGTTCTCTTTGTCTTAAGTATTTTAAAGAAATAAAGTAGGGACTTCCCTGATGGTCAAGTGGTAAAGACTGTGTTTCCACTGCAGAGGGCATAGGTTCAATCGCTGGTCAAGGAACTAAGATCCTACATGCTGCGTAGTGTGGCTGAAAAAAAAAAAGTCTAGTGTAATTATATTTTAAAAATTTTTAAGAAATAAACCAGAAATATTCCATTAAATTGATTCTGGAATAGCCCTCCTAAAAATAAGTATCTGTCATTTCATTATACCTTCATTTGAAACTAATTTGGGATATTGAAATGTGTCCCAGAATTAGGTAATAGTTTAGTAGCCTATGAAGTTGTTATTTTATTATGCATTATCTGTGTCTGAAAAAGGAAGAAAATAGATATAACTTATTAAAAACCTATAACTGGAAATTAAATAACATGATTTTTAATTTGATCTCTGCTGATGCTTTTTATATCACTAAAGCTGTTTACTCTTCTCTGACCATTTCTAAAATACAAAAAGTTTTATATGACAAACTGTAATACCTTATTTAAGGCACTTAAAAAATTTTACAGATGAGGGAACAAATAAATTGTAAATGCTCTGCATGTATTAATTAATACTCAACTGTAATATATGTATAAATACGTATTGCATTTCTAATATTGATTACTGTATTTAACTAACACTTTGATGGCCCTACAGAGAAGAGCTTCAAAGAAGCTTTTGATCTCATTTAAAATATAGAACTATTCTACATAGATCAGATAATGTAAGACTTAGATGACTCGGTAACAAGATTTAGTGGTAAAGCAGAAAGAGCTCTAGGGAAGAAACAGGGAAAATCCATTGTGGGAGCAAATATCAGGGGGGAATCTTGCTGAAAAGAAGGGAGAAGAGACCTTTTTGAAAGAGAGAATGCATAAAAGAACCCCAGATGATCAAAAGCACCAGGAAAAGTCTTAGTGACCATGAAAAAGATGGGTGGACTGTTCAAAAGAAAGTGGGATCCAACCCTCTGGAGCTTGGAATGTCTGGGGGAAAGTCAGAATGTGAAGCTGGAAAATTGAGGTAGGCTGTAGAAGATTGAATTAGACTTAGGTGGTGCTAGTGGTAAAGAACCTTCCTGCCAGTGCAGGCGATGTAAGAGATGCCAGTTCCATCCTTGGGTTGGGAAGATCCCCTGGAGAAGGAAATCACAACCCACTCCAGTATGCTTGCCTGGGAAACCCCATGGACAGAGAAGCCTGGTAGGCTACAGTCTATAGGGTTGCAAAGAGTTACACATGACTGAAGCAACTGAGCCTGCATGCATAGCAGGACACAATTTCTAGTTTTTGATTGAACATAAAAATGAGTAGTGAGTATCATGATGTGTGTGTATGTATGTACATATACACACACATATGTATGCATCAGTAAACAGGGAAACCAATTTTCCTGATATCAGGAAGCTTATTTTCTGGTAGTATGAGACAGAAAAGGCATTTAATGATTGTTCTAATGTCTTGATGCTTGTGAAGGATCAAGTGAAGGATGCAGGGTAGGTAAGAAAAAAAAGATGTGAGATCATTTTGGAGAATGCAAAAGTGGCCAAATAACATGTAATAGAACTTGCAATAGGCAACACGGAATAGCCATGTAGTCGTTCATTTTAAAATGAGTTGCTCAACACAGTTGCCACTGTTTCTTCAGCCATGTTCAGCTGCCTGAATGAAGGAAAGGTGTAGGAAAATAATTAGCGTTGATTAAGGTCAGGGCTCTTCTAGAACAGTACAAGAAAGGGAGAATGGAACAGAGAGTGTGTTTTCAAGAGTGTTTTCAATGGAGTACTCTTAATAATGGAGTATGGAATCTAAGGTGGGTTGGGATGGAAGTGAGGTCATGAAGGGGATGATATAGTGAAAAAAGTGATTGGGAGAGTGGATTGGCAACCTTTAGAAGTTTAAAGAATTTTAGTAAAATTAACTTTTACCTTTAGTATACTAGGTAAAGTGGAAGTTTAGGTGGAATGACCAGAAATGAAGGTGTTTAAAGATGAGAATGTACAAATATTGATGAAGATATCATCAGGGGATGACAGAAAAGCTAGTAATTTATGCAAGATGCACAAAAAAAGTCATTGGAGGTGAGGAGGTACAGCAATTCAGAGCCTCCAGTGCCTTGAATAGAATAACTGTGTGGATGACCAAACCAACAGAGTGGTGGCAGGGGTAGGAAGAGAAAGGATTACAGTGAGGGATATTCTAAAACCATTGATAGATGATTGTAAAATTCATGACAGGAGCTTCAGAGGAGTTAGATATTATTGAATTAGTTAGTATCACCCACTTAATGGACCTGAATTTGACAAAACTCCAGGAGACAGGGTTAGACACAGGAGGCTGGTATGCTATACAGTCCATGGGATCGCAAAGAGCTGGACACGACTTAGTGACTAAACTATAACAGCATTAAAGTGAGAAGAAAAGACTGGGAAATAGTTAGGCAGAACCAGCCTCCACTCGCAAAGAATGTGAAGGGAAATTTCTAAGAAAAGACTGAAGCCTATAGCCAGTGTGCTCCTTTGGGTTGTTGTTCTTCATTAGCTCAGCCATGTCCAACTCTTTGCAACCCCATGGGCTGCAGCCGGCCAGGCTTTCCTGTCCTCCACCATTTCCCGGAGTTTGTTCAAACTCATGTCTATTGAGTTGGTGATGCCATCCAACCGTCTCATCCTCTGTCATCCCCTTCTCCTCCTGCCTTCAATCTTTCCTAGCATCAGGGTCTTTTCCAGTGAGTCAGCTCTTCACATCAGGTGGCCAAAGTATTGCAGCTTCAGCTTCAGTATGAGTGCTTCAAATGAATGACTGGTTGGATCTCCTTGTAATTCAGCAGACTCTCAAGAGTCTTCTCCAGCACCACAGTTTGAAGGAATCAATTTTTCAGTGCTCAGCCATTTTTACTGTCCAGCTCTTAGATCCATATGTGACTACTGGAAAAAACATAATTTTGACTGTATGGACATTTGTCAGCAGAGTAATGTCTCTGCTTTTTATTTGATATGCTGTCTAGGATGGTCATAACTTTTCTTCCAAGGAGCAAGTGTCTTTTAATTTCATGGCTGCAGTTACCATCTGCAGTGATTTTGGAACCCAAGAAAATAAAGTCTGTTACTGTTTCCATTGTTTCCCAATCTATTTGCCATGAATTGATGGGACTGGATGCCATGATCCTCATTTTTTGAATGTTGAGTTTTAAGCCAGCCTTTTCACTCTCCTCTTTCACCCTCATCAAGAGGCTCTTTAGTTCCTCTTCACTTTTTGCTATTAGGGTGGTGTCATCTGCATATCTGAAGTTGTTGATATTTCTCCCAGAAATCTTGATTCCAGCTTGTGCCTCATCCAGTCCAGCATTTTGCATGACGTACACTGCATATAAATTAAATAAGCAGGTGACAATATACAGCCTTGACATACTCCTTTCCCAATTTGAAAGCTGTCCATTGTTCCATGTCATGTTCTCACCTTTGGGTACAATGCTGGAAAGATTAGAATATAAAAAAGAGTGACAAATTGAATTAAGTTGTGCACAGCATGCATGCTGTGATCCAGGTGATGATGAAAGACACGCGGGGGGAATCGGAACTGCTAGTTTGTCAGGGCGAGTGACAGGTATGTGAGATGTTTATTTGGGATGGTGTCTCAGCAGAAGGTACTAACTGCTTTAAATTAAAATGCATGGAGCCACTAGGATACTGGTCTCCTCTGGAGCTCCTCTGTGGTCGTGGCCAAGGAATGCAAGAATGCCAGTTCAGGAATCTGCTATCCTGTGAGCAAGAGGTTCCGAGAGGTGGGGCTGTGTTTGCCAAGCTCAGACCATCTCGCCACCAGCAAGTGAGCTCTGCCTCTTCTGTTTGGCAGCTCTCTGTTATGTCTCCAAGAACAAAAGCCTTTCAGAAATCTAAACCTAGACACTCAGACTTAAAAAGAATAACTGTAATTGTCTATTGAGGGAAAAACGAAAGATCGGGGGCGGGGGGCAGAGGAGGTTGCTATTGAACAACAGTGCCAAGACGCTTTGTGCGCTGGGAGAAGCGTTTTCTGTTTTGCCTGGAGACTGCTGTAACTGAGAATAAAGATACAATGGTTTTATAGAAAACTTGTCTTTTGTTGCAGGGAAAATAAAGCAATGACATGTCGTTAGCTTTTCATTATTTGATATGAAATAGGAATGAGGCAAGCTCCATTGAAATTACTCTGACTTCCACACACAATTTAAAAATGTTTAAAAAGTTGAATATTCGAGGATAGATAATAGCAAAAGAAAAGTAATTCAGGAATGGGGTTGCTCTTTGAAATTTAATTCTATAGGTAAATTTTACATTTTAGAAAATGGAGCGCTATCTTCCTTTTTAAATCATTTTAGATAGGTAACAGTATAGTATAGTACTGCAGAAAGAAAGAGCAGAGTAGCTTAGGGTTCCAGAAAGAACAGAGTAATTTGAAATGACCTTCTCTCATGGTGTATGTGTATGTGTGGGTGTGTGTTAGTCACTCAGTAGTATCTAATTCTTTGTGACCCCATGGACTGTAGCCTCTGTCCATGGAATTCTTCTGGCAAGAACACTAGAGTGGGTTCCCTTCTCTGGGGAATCTTCCCAACCCAGAGATCGAACCCACGTCTTCCACATTGCAGCCAGATTCTTTACCACCTGAGCCACCCAGGAAGCCCCTCTCTAATGATAACGTCTTGAAAAATCAATGCTGATAAACATCAGTATTGAGTAGAGAGTAGTTTAATCCTCAAACCAGTGTACTTGTTAACTTTCCAAATTTTCTTTACAAAGAGCTTTATTAAAGATGGAAAACATTTATGCATTTAAATTATTTGTAACTCATCTTAAAAAAATCAGTACTTTTGATCAAATAATACACTTGACTGCTCACAATCTGTTTGCTTCTTCTTTTTCTTTTTCCTTACTACCTTTATTGACTTGAGGGCTGGAAGGGATATTGCAGAGGCACCTTTTCTACTTTGATGCTCTCAAGCTGTACTCTTCTAGAATTACCCACGATGGGCTCAAAACTGCTTTTACATTTTACTTTTTGCATGACGTTTCCCTTTCAATTTCTTATCACTATGCTGCCCCACCTGTCATCTACTCACTTCCAGCTTAACCCATCTTAGTTTTGCCTGCCCTTTAAATCCTTCTATCAAGAAACTTCTCCAGTGAAATTTACCTTGACTGTCTTAAGATAACTGAAAAGTGTGTAGCTGAGTGAGAGGTTATATATCCTCTGCGTCTCTGTGGCCCATTACCATGTAAATATGTTATCCCTTTTTTCTCTACCTATCCTAGGTAGGTATTTTCAAGTATAAACACTACAGGATCTTTAGATCTTTAGATCTTTAATCCATTTTGAGTTTATTTTGGTGTATGGTGTTAGGAAGTGTTCTAGTTTCATTCTTTTACAAGTGGCTGACCAGATCTAAATGTAAGACCAGAAACTATAAAACTCCTAGAGGAGAACGTAGGCAAAACACTCTCCGACATAAATCACAGCAGGATCCTCCAAGACCCACCTCCCAGAATATTGGAAATAAAAGCAAAAATAAACAAATGGGACCTAATTAAAATCAAAAGCTTCTGCACAGCAAAGGAAACTCTAAGCAAGGTGAGAAGACAGCCTTCAGAATGGGAGAAAATAATAGCAAATGAAGCAAATGATAAAGGATTAATCTCCAAATTATACAAGCAGCTCCTGCAGCTTAATTCCAGAAAACTAAGTGACCCAATCAAAAAATGGGCCAAAGAACTAAACAGACATTTCTCCAAAGAAGACATAAAGATGGCTAATAAACACATGAAAAAATGCTCAACATCCCTCATCATCAGAGAAATGCAAATCAAAACCACAATGAGATACCATTTCACACCAGTCAGAATGGCTGCTATCCAAAAGTCTACATGCAATAAGTGCTGGAGAGGGTGTGGAGAGAAGGGAACCCTCTTACACTGTTGGTGGGAATGCAAACTAGTACAGCCACTATGGAGAACAGTGTGGAGATTCCTCAGAAAACTGGAAATAGAACTGCCATATGATCCAGCGATCGCACTCCTGGGCATACACACCGAGGAAACCAGAATTGAAAGAGACACATGTACTCCAATGTTCATTGCAGCACTGTTTATAATAGCCAGGACATGGAAGCAACCTAGATGTCCATCTGCAGATGAATGGATAAGAAAGCTTTGGTACATATACACAATGGAGTATTTCTCAGCCATCAAAAAGAATGCATTTGAATCAGTTTTAATGAGGTGGATGAAATTGGAGCCAATTATACAGAGTGAAGTAAGCCAGAAAGAAGAACATCAATACTGTATATTAACGCATATATATGGAATTTAGAAAAATGGTAACCTGAACCCTGTATAAGAGACTGCAAAAGAGACATAGGCATTTAGAACAGTCTTTGGGACTCTGTGGGAGAGGGTGAAGGTGGAATGATTGGGGAGAATGGAATTGTAGCATGTATATTATCATAAGTGACCAGTCCAGGTTCGACGCATAAATTTTCCTCTGTTCAAAAAAAAAAAAAAACTACAGGAATATTCCTTTATTTTTCCCATGCTCATTATTTCCAATGAAAACATACCTTGTTTTTTTTTTTTATTAAAACTAAAGAACAGACTTAGTACCCATATGAATAATTCTATTAGGAAATGGATAAAAAAGAACAGAAGATGTTAATTTATAATCCAGTTGAGAAGAAGTGAAATTAATGTGTTTGCTCATTCAGCAAACATTTATTAAGATTTTCCTCTGTGTGACCATTGGTCTCAGTGCTGAAATACAAAGATAAATGGAAACTGTGTATGTATCCCCACCATATGCAATAAGTGGTATAAATACATACAGGTAACTGTGAACTTTTCAAGTTCCACATTTACTAACTCAAGTTATTGGTAGGGTTGCTTCCACTTTTATTTATTAAATTTTTTGCACATGTGCTGGAGCTCTCCCCTTGCACTCTGATCAGAGGGCTCTACAGCTGGCCTGAGCTCCACAGTGCGGTTTTGTTGCTGCTGCTGTCTCTCCAGTCGTGTCCAACTCTGTGCAACCCCATAGACGGCAGCCCACCAGCCTCCCCCATCCCTGGGATTCTCCAGGCAAGAACACTGGAGTGGGTTGCCATTTCCCTCTCCAATGCATGAAAGTGAAAAGTGAAAGTGAAGTCGCTCAGTCGTGTCCGACCCTTAGCAACCCCATGGTCTGCAGCCTACCAGGCTCCTCCGTCCATGGGAGTTTCCAGGCAAGAGTACTGGAGTGGGGTGCCATTGCCTTCTACAGTGCTATTTTGTTGCGTATATAAGTAATGCATTAACTGAGAGCGAGAAGGAATGAATCTCCTAGTTCATAGGAATGTGGATGTCATGACACTTTCTGTGTAACTCCATTAAACTTCCTCTCTTGGTATTATGGCTTTTGAATGTTCCATTTTAATCAGGTCACAATCTCTACCCTGTAGCCTGCACAAGGTTAAGGTATTTGAACTTTTTATAAGAATAACTGGATTCCCATTGTAGAATCAATTATGGAAGTGAAAAAAAGTTATTACAGTCTTATATATATCTAGTACAAACTTGTGGAGATGGTGATAAGGAAACAAGAATGTTTCAGAGTTTTATATTAGGAGGCTTTTTGCTTTCAAGTCAGTAAACAAAGTAGAACTGAAATACTAATATTTGATTGCTGCTTCCTATCTGAACACCCTAGGAATATACCAGGTGATATCTAGGTAATCTATATGGTACCACTGATGCTAACCTCATTCTCCCCTCCAGTCTCCAGATCCCTTGACCTAAATTCTGTGTCTGTTTTTTATCAGCCAGTTGGAGGGAGGATATGGGGAAGAGGGAGGTGGGAGGGGGGTTCAAGAAGGGGAATACATGTACACCCGGGGCGGATTCATGTCAATGTATGGCAAAACCAACCAATATATTAATGTAAAGTAATTTGCCTCCAATTTTAAAAAAAATAAAATAAAAATAAAAATGTAAAAAAAAGTTACTGACTCAAGAATTTCAACGACCCGGGAAACAAAGACCCCTCTCTGCTCTTTCCCTCTTTTTCCCTGTTAAAAAACAAACACGTCTTCCTCCTTCCCTCAAGGCTAAACAAATGATACGAATGCTCATTTAGTCTTTTAAAAAGATTAAAGACACATGATAAATAGAAAACATAAGGAAAGTAAGAGATAATAGTGTAAAAAAAAAAGCTTGGAGTCAGGTAGTAAATAGGGTAGAGGGAAGGGAGAAGAGAATTTATAATGTAAAATGAAAGTTAAGGAAAGCTTCTGTACTTGAGAAAATTAACTCTGAGATTCTGGTGAATAAAGCAGAAATTGAAGCACAGTGGGTTCTTAACAGATTTTGAAGGGAAACAATATTTTTCCTAGCTCTAAATTATTAGAGGAACTTATCACCTGGGCCTAAAAATAGCGGTCAGTGAACAATGTAATAAATGAAGATAGCATTGCCGATTTTATTAAGAGTCCTATTGGCAATCCTTAGATCTTTCTTAGATAAATTATACTTAATATGTAAAAGTTGCAGCTGACATTCAGACTGTGATTGCTACAATTTTTAAAAGCCTATGATAATATATCAAATGTGTTAATACTCTGCTACCCACTACCTCTACCTCCTAGTTCCCTACGTCATTACCTATAGCATTCCAGATGTTCACTGAAATAGTTAAAACAGTCATTAATAGTTCAAGTTTCCCCCACTATAGGAAAAATCCTAAAAAGCTACATGCAAACCCTAGAATCTTAAATTGGGACATACAGGGTCAATTATTCCAATAGATCTTAAACTCAGCTGTATATCACCATTTCCCAGCAAGCTTTGTCAAAATCAGATTCCCACATCCAGTTTCTCACATCTAGATCCCAAAAATTCTCATTAACAAATGTACCTAGAACTAACAAGTTCTTCAGACATTTAGGATTCCCTAATCTGACCCATTCTCCTATCTAATACAGGCACCTCCAATTCACATTTCTGGGAATCAGTGGCCAGACCGTGTTGAGGGGTAACCCTGACTCCATGTAAAATGATGTTCCGTTTATTGGAAGCTTCTAATCATCAAATCATATTTTTCTACAAACAATGACTTTAAGGATATTTCATTTCATTTCTGGAGAAGGAAATGGCAACCCACTCCAGTATTCTTGCCTGGAGAATGCCAGGGACAGAGGAGCCTGGTGGGCTGCCATCTATGGGGTCGCACAGAGTCGGACACGACTGAAGCGACTTAGCAGCAGCAGCAGCATTTCATTTCTGATTAAACTTTCATTGTGTTAAGGGCGACTAACCCTTCTAAATATCTCTGTTTTTGTAGTCTACATCTCAAATACTTAATTGTCTTATGAAAAAATGTAAATGCATCAGGGGAACTCTATTAAATGACACATGACTATTCATCCTTAAAATGTATATATTGTAAGTTCAGATAAATTTTACCAAAGCTGTCAGTTTTATATGTCACCTGTTTTTCATACTAAAAATTTCTGAACAACTTTATATCAGTAACACTGTTACATTGATATCTTCATCTAAGGTAAATCTTAATTAGATACATTGTCTTTTTAACATAATTTGGAGTAATTTACTTACAATAATTATTACTATTTTGAATGCTTCTCTAAAAATTCTGCCTCTAGGAAATTACAGCTCAGATGTTTAGGATGTGACCTGAATTAAAGATTTTAAATTTTTTAACATGAATAATGAATGACCAGAATAATTTATGAGTTATACATTTCAAATTAAGTGAATAGTCAAGAAATAGAATTTCACACAAAACATTGAATATATTCTCCTAAGAAAGATTCATTAGATGTGTATGAGTCCCATGTGGTAAACAGGGCTATATATGAAATGGCATGAAATTAAACTTATGGGAGAGAAAAATAAATTAATTAGATCTGTCATATTTCTCAAGGGGAAAGAAACATAGGACAGAGCAGTCACATTGTAACTGAGCTTTAGGAAGGCTAGCTGACTATTGAACTATTTTCTCCATTCTTCACATTTTTAATATAAATTGATTGGGTTTCCAATATAAGCAGTCTTCGGGAGAATTGAGGAAATGACTCGATGAGGCCTCTCATTCAGGAATGTCAAAGCACATGTAGCTGGAGGCAATATAATTTCTTCACACAGGCTGGTATTCCGAGATTTCTTTATCAGTGCAAAGAACAAAGGTTAAAAAGCTGCTTCATTCCAGGGGACTCCAGAATCAAGAAACAGACTCGGCACCGGGTCATCATTCAGCTGCCAGCCAATGGAGGCAGGGACTGCACGGATCCACTCTATGAAGAGAAGGCCTGCGAGGCCCCTCAAGTGTGCCAAAGCTACAGGTAATGGGGTGAAAAAAAAGCCTTGTGAGCAACGCACTGAGCGAAACACTTCCGGTCCTACTCCTTCCGATGTTAAGAAAAGGAAGCTAACACTATGCGCAGATTCAGTGGAGCTGAGGATGTTTATGACCATCTCTTGCCTTTTTTAAAGAGCTGCTTTGCTGCCAAAATCATCTCCAGGGACATAAATACTTGTGTAAACTTCCAAGCTCTATTTTTAGCTTCAGGAGCTTGAGGAAAATTCTTTTGTTGATATAAGCTATAGGAAATGCAGAAAAGTGATTAATAATTATGAAACATGTGCTTTCAAGAATAGCCAAAGCAGTCCTTCCTGAGCTCCAGAGAGCACATGTTCTTCATGAATGATGGCATTCTGGCTCACTAAATGACATCTTTATGTCAGTGATATTAATAAGATGACTCTTCTCTTCATTTCTGGTCACCTCAAGGAAATTAAAGCTATTGAAGCTATATATATCATCATCATGATAATTGCTAGAGAAAAGTTTTTTTCTCCATAACTATTTTTAAAATGTACCTAATTGAAGCTTGATGTAGTGAAAACTTGCAGACCTGACAAAACTTGCAGTGCCAACAAATGAAATATTATGGCATCAATTGATGGAATGTGTGATCACAAAATAATAATTTAAGATGAAATTGATGGCAAATTTGTCATCTTAATTTAACTGTGTTTAATTCTTAGATGACAGACAATATAATTGTATGGTTACATGATGGACTTTAACTATTAGTCCAAATTTATTTATTTGGGGGGATTTGTTTTTGTGAAGTGTATTATAAATTGCACCTTCTGGGTTACCCCTAGAATGATAATCAAAAGAGCATTATACAAAAGGCTCATGGCTTGAGTGCAGTTGTACAACTTGATTATGAAATAAAATATACCTTTTTAAAATGAAGCACATCACTTCTGGTACTATCTGCTACATTTTCTGGCAATCCTAATCATTAAAAAGGCTAAATGTGGCACTTCTCTGGTGGTCCAATGGTTAAGGCTCTGCTTCCACTGCATGGGGCCACAGGTTTGATCCCTGGTTGGGAAACTAAGATCCCACATTCTTCATGATGTAGCTTAAAAAAATTTTTTTTAATAATTTGAAATTTTTAAAGGCTAAATCCTATCAGTAGAGTTCATTCCTTTAGGAATTGACAGTGATGGACCCTTGTCTCCACTGCCATAGAAAGTACTTTTATATTTAGTGCTGCTTTTTGTAATTCCTTGATGAAAATTTAAATTGAATTTGGATAGGACTGAAGCACTGTCAAATTCCTTTCTGTAGCGGTCAAAGTCATGGCTCCTTGGCATTGTATCACTATGATTCCTCTGGCATGTTTGCTTCTTCTCTATGTAGCTTCTGTTCTTTCCATGTAGGTGGAAGACTCACAAATGGCGCAGGTGCCAGCTTGTCCCTTGGAGCGTGCGACAGGACAGCCCTGGAGCGCAGGAGGGCTGTGGGCCCGGACGGCAGGCAAGAGGTAGGAGACCCCATTCCACAGTTGATTTGCTTCACATTTCTCCAGCATCACTAATTTAACCACTAGCTAGCCTGTAGAGTTTGTTATTCTGATGCCACACTAGGCAAGCAGAGCAGAGCACATAAAATTCTGCTACTATCCATTCCATCACACACCAGAACACGGAGACCTGTCTTTTTAAGTTGTGTCCTTTGTTCTTTGACATTAGTAGTTCATTTGTCATTGTGGTTGTTTGAGTGGCTCAGTTGTGTCCGACTCTTTGCGACCCCATGGACTGTAGCCCACCAGGCTCCTCTGTCTATGGGATTCTCCAGGCAGGAATACTGGAGTGGGTTGCCATTACCTTCTCCAGGGGATCTTCCCAACCCAGGGATCGAACATAGCTCCTCTAATTGCACTTCCGTTCATGCTTATCCAAAAGATGATCAGAATGTACAGTGCAGCTTGTTTTTGTTGTTGTTCTTGTAATTAGTTTTTGGCTCATGGTATTCCGTGACACTTTGCTTGTCACCTTAACAGTCAATAAGATTCTTACATCTTTGCCCATATGCATTATGTATGTGCATGCATATAATGTAATATAATTGGTTAACTTTCCCAGAAATTCTCAGCAATGACTTTCTTGTCATTGTCATGGCTACCCCCAATTCAGTTCATATTTAGTACTGATTTTTAAATGGCAAATTTATGTACTCAAAGCCTGCCATATGTGGACTGCAATCTGTCAACACTGCTAGATAACATGGTATCTTGCAGAAACGAAATATGGTAATATTTCCAGCTTTCCATGATTATTTACTAGATATTATGGATAATACTATCATTTCAAGCTTTGAAAAGTGTTCTTTATACATGTAGCAAATTCATTCTGTAAAGAGTACATGATTCTTTTTATTCATGTTGCTTATAGCATTTAATTCCAGATACATATTTAAAATGTATTTTGAATATGTAATTGAATACGCAGCCACCTTTCTTTAATTCATAAAAACATGTTTTGCACCCTCATTTGTAGTTACATATTTGATGATATTGCGAAAGTGTGAACATACAGAATTGGATTCCAGTTTTTGCTGATTTTATCTGGGACCCCTTTTCTTTACAGAGTAAAGGTTGCTTTTCTTTTAATTTGAAAAAAAAATAGCATCATTTTTGGTAAAAATATTCTATGTTGAAAGTCATTTTAGAAATCTTCATTTGAAACATTTAATTTACAATTAACATTAACTAGTTAGTGATTTTCAGGATTTTGTTTTAATGCTTATTTTTCATTCTGTATCCTCTACCATCAACATCAGCTAAAAAATAACTCTCTCCCTTCACAGTTTCAGAGACTTAGGTATTTAGAGTTGAAAGTCTTTCTCCCCATTTCAAACCATTCATGAGAAATTGAATGATATAAGGCTTTCTTATCATGCCCTACTAATTCCTCCTTGAATCAAGCATGCATTTGCATACAGTCTGGACCCTGCATAGAGTTAATCATGAAAACAGGCATGCATTTAGGAATCAAGAACCTAAATTTTAGTCCCAGTTCTTTCACTCACACAATGTGAGTTTTATTCATCCCTTTACCTTTCTAGGTCTCAGGTTATTTAGATGGGGACAAAAAAGAAAAGAGGGCTGGACCAAATGATCTGTTACTATTTTTTCATATCCTACAATCTATGCACAGATAATATCCTGCCATCAAAGTGTGACATGAATTTAGGTAAAACAGTTGAAAAGTATATTTTTGTAGGCACTGAGGAAATTCTAAGATGTGAAAACTGCACAGGGTGAAAACAGCTTTAGTTTTGAACTCTTTCACTTGACTGCACAACCTTGGTTTATTCATTTCCTCTCTCTGAGGCTGAGAAAGTAATGATCCTTACAGTGCTTTGCACATTGTGAAAATTGCTCAGTCATGTCCAACTCTTTGCGACCCCATGGACTATACAGTCCATGGAATTCTCCAGGCCAGAATGCTGGAGTGGGTAGCCTTTCCGATTTCCAGGGGATCTCCCCAACCCAGGGATCCAACCCACGTCTTCCACATTGCAGGCGGATTCTTTACCATCTGAGCCACATGGGAAGCCCTTGCACATAGTAAATCTTCATTAAATGCTAATTCCTTCCCCCTTCCTGTTAGATCATGGCCTAATGAATGTGTGCATAGATCATTGTAGGCATAAAAGCAACAATATTAACATGGGTCTTTAGTTTTTTATTGACACAGTCTGTATAAAACATTTCTTTTGGTGATTACCAGTGATCTTTTCATTTCCAAATCTGAAAACTTCTGCTTATTCCTCTTTGTAGTTGACTATTCATTATAACAAGTAATGTCTGCATTAATATACTCAGAAGAACCCCTTTGAATTCTGTATGAAGATAATCTTTTTCTTTGTTGCCTTGATAAAGATTTTATTTTTCCTCAGAGTCTATATTCCTACAGAAGTATGAACTGGAGAGAGTTAAGAATGTAGAAATATCTTGTATTATTGGTAGAAAAGCAAATAATTCTTTTGTTGATGGTCATGGCTGTTTTCAGCACTCTGAACAATTGACCTGTCAGACTCTTGTTTTATTTTCATCTTTGTCCTTATCCAGAGACTTTTAAAAATGCCAAGTTGTGCTATTTTGAATAATTAAAATAAGAACGTAAGAAATTAGTATCTTACTAAATTATAAGATGATGTAGTAAAAATTATTATCAGTGAGCAAAAACTATGGAGAAGCTATTTGTCTTTCCTCTCTAATACTTCAGACTTTCTAATTCCAGTCACTCTTGTGACTTTGACTGCATTCAGAAGACTGTGTAGAAACAGTCATGAGTGTTAAGAAGGGATGATGTTCAGCCCAGGGAACTTAATTTGTTTAGGGAAATGAGATCACTGGTAACATCGCCTAACAAGGAGGAGATAAAGATGGAAACCAATCCATTGCAAAAGTAGTCATTTGAACATAAAGAGCTTACGAAAGATCTAAAGGATGAGCCGGGACTTGACTTGTACCATAATCTTAGATTAAATAGAAAGGAGAAAAGAATAGAAAATGAGAGCAAGTCTATTATTTAAGCATCAGAGGTAAGGAAAACAAAAAAAAATTAGATGTGTTCTCAGAAAAGTGGATAGACCGAAGCTCTGAAGATGTGAGCTGGAGCCCAGGGTAATTTTGTAGAGGGCCATAAATGTCAGAGTCAGTATTGTAGACCTTGTTCGATAAGTGGTGCAAGCAAGGCCCTGATGAAAACAGTGTGTTATCTGTCAGTGTGTACAGAGTAAGTTAGAAAGATAAGACACGTGGGTCTGGATGCCAGCCAGGGCATTGCTGTAGCAGTGCAACGTTGAAGAGCTCAGACTGGAACCACTGTAGTCAAAATGGGTAAAAGTAAATGGATTTTCAACATGTAATAGAAGAAAATAACTTTAGGACATGGTAGCAGACAGTAGCAGCAGAGATGGACCTAAGTAAGTCAAAGACAATCATATAGTTTTTAACTCTAATATTTTCAGCTTGTATAGCATAGGGGATTGTTTTTTAAAGAGAGTTAAATACTCTGTGTGAATCTTCTCTTATAACTAAAAATCTTATAAAATCTCAGATCAAATTTAGATTTTAATCTAAGCTAATTGTAAAACACTGCATTTCAAGACTCAAAAAGAAGAACAGGATTTATCTTGTCCTTCATTCTGATGTGAACTACATTTTGAAGTGCTTATTTAGATTTCTTCAGTTAAATAAAAATGTTGTATGATCCCAAAGAAGAGTTAAGTTACTAAGTAAGAATAGAAAGGAAATAATGTGTGTGTCTCATATACTGCCCATCACTCAGAAGTACACTTAGAAAGTCACCATTCATTTTTTCTAAAATGACTTGAACCTTTCCTATTAGTAGAAAAAATATAACTCTTCTTTTACCAGCTTCTAGCAAGCTGCGGAGAAGGAAATGGCAACCCTCTCCAGTGTTCTTGCCTGGAGAATCCCAGGGACGGGGGAGACTGGTGGGCTGGCGTCTATGGGGTCGCACAGAGTCGGACACGACTGAAGCGACTTAGCAGCAGCAGCAGCAGCAAGCTGCCCACATCGTCCTCATATTGAGGCACCTGTACCTACTGTTAGCCACCTGCTAACAACAACAAAAATATTAGCAAGTGCCAGAGACTTAAGAGATGCGGGTTTGATCCCTATATGGGGAACATCCCCTGGAGAAGGAAATGGCAACCCACTCCAGTGTTCTTGGCTGGAGAATCCCATGGATAGAAGAGCCTGCAGACTATGGTTCATAGTGCTTGCAAAGAGTTAGACATGACTGAAGGGACTTAGCACAGCACAGCCATAATAGACAGATGTTCAGTTTTACTCTTAATCCTGCTGTTAGCGTAATTCCAGCTGTAGGAACTGTCAGCTACACTGATGCCTTGCAAAGGAGCTGGAAAGCAGTTATGTTCCCAGAGTCTCTTTAATGAGTCACCAACAGTAGCTGCTTTATCATCCCAGTGATGGCAGTCCTTGTAAAGCATATCAGTGAGAATCAGCCTTCCCCACAAATGAGTTAGAATAACACAGGTGTAGGAAGATCGGAAGATTCTACTCGTCAGGTAAATGCAGTCATGACCAAGTCTACATTCTGTGTATTTCAAACCTATGTGAAAGTACTCTCTATGGAAATGCTTTCAGTTCAGTTCAGTTCAGTTCAGTCGCTCAGTCGTGACTGCCTCTTTGCGACCCCATGAATCACAGCACACCAGGCCTTTACATTAGAACACAATAGGGAGTTAGGAGTAATGAGGAACTTTAGCGAGGCTTTGGATATTGAGAATGGTGCTTCAAACCTCCATCTCCCGCATTGCAGACAGATTCTTCACTGCTGAGCCACAAGGGAATCCCTTATCTGGTGGTATAAGCACTAAAAAGAGAGAGGAGAAAAAGGTATTTTAAAGAAGGAATTAACAGGGTTTTGCAACTTTAAATCATTCTTAAATCTCACAGGGAAATTTTAGAAGGTTTTTGAAATAGGCATATTTCCTATAATATTGTCAATAAAAGAAATGCAAATAACAAAAATATCTACAGTCTATTTAATTTTTAAGTGTATGTATACAGGTTTTATTTGCTTTGTGCTATTCAAGTCACTTGGTGTAAACTTTTAATAGAACTGTAACCTCTATTGTCTCTTCTCTCTGCTCAGGCTAAATTATTGATTGGTCAGTGACTATGTCATTGAAACATAGCCCTACTAGCTGTAGCTAGAGTCATCATTACATTTGCATTCAAAATGAAAGAGGTGGTTCATATTAATGACAGTTTGGGACATTTTGTTTATTTTTTCTCTATAACTGTCCTAATGTCAATCACTACTAATATATATAAGTGTTTATTACCTTAGACATATATATATATCAGGAATATGATCCAAAAATATCATAGATTAGATCCTTGAATTTCGTAAATTCAAATTTATTCTTTCTCAGTCTCTGTGTTGATCTTGATGCTACCTTCTGCCAAGTGTATTTTCTGTAATTTAGATGGAACTAGAGTAAATAATCCCCAGGGTCAACCCTGCCTGATCTCCCACACACTCTGTATCCTTGCATGCCAAGGAATGTCCGCTATGATGTTGATCCATCACTAAGATCTGACATCAGTCTTTACGTGGAAGCCAGCCTAATTCAGATGTATTCTCAAGTCCAGACCACAGAAAAGAAAAATACTTCAACTGTATGCCTCACATGGCAGGGAACCTCCGGGCCCTGGGAGTCCTTACCCTATATCACATATTGTTTAAAAAGGTTATAAAAGGAAAGTCTAGGAATAAAAAGCGAGGTTCTAATTTTCCTCCCAACAAAATTAAATCTAAATAAATTTGTAGAAGGTGAGATGTAGGTATTTAACTATAATTCATGCTGTTACTTTTTGTGAGCAAATAGTGGCTTAAACAGAACTGACACAGTTGGTATCTCTTTCAGTTAGTTTCTAAAAGATTATACCTTAGAGGCATTATTGGGGTTAGGCCCAGAAGATCTGGGCCAATTTATCTCAGAAACTCACATTAATCTATTAATTTTCAGAGATTGTTTTATAATAGGAATGAAAATAATGGCATAGAAAGAGAACTGGATAGAAAAGAGCCAAGGAGTTTGCTGTAAAGAAATTTTGTGCAGACATGATTTTTAAACTCTTCTTTGGGCTAATATTTAATACTGTATGTGTGTGTGTGTGAGTTGCTCAGTCATGTCCGATTCTTTGCAACTCCATGGACTGTAGCCTGCCAGCCTCCTCTGTCCTCCAGGCAAGAGTACTGAAGTGGGTTGCCATTTCCTTCTCCAGGGGATCTTCCTAACCCAGGGATTAAACCTGGGTCTTCTGCATTGCCGGCAGAAGCTTTACCATGTGAACTACTAGGGAAGCCCATGATATTTAATATTAATTATATTAACAGTATATATTTATACTATTAATACTTACTAATTACTATACAATATCTTCATATTCTTCATTGATGTAAGTTGTTATTTAAAACTTCTAGAATTATTTCTGCTTTTAAATTACTTCCTCTAGTTTTCTATAAATATCAGCATTCTAGTTGATTTGGGGATTTTGCTTTGGTTTTAGATTTCTGAGAGCCCTGTCATGAAATAATGATATTTAATATTAATTATATTAACAGTATATATTTATACTATTAATACTTACTAATTACTATACAATATCTTCATATTCTTCATTGATGTAAGTTGTTATTTAAAACTTCTAGAATTATTTCTGCTTTTAAATTACTTCCTCTAGTTTTCTATAAATATCAGCATTCTAGTTGATTTGGGGATTTTGCTTTGGTTTTAGATTTCTGAGAGCCCTGTCATGAAATAATGAGCAGCATGTGCTGTTTTTAAGCAGCTGATAGAATATGCTTGACACGGGGATGTCTTTGTGATGGTTCCTCAGTGCCCTGTTCGTTGTGAAGCAGCAAGTTAACCCTTCCCAGCTCCCAGTCAAGGATCTAACTGACCTTGGTCTGTGCTGCTCCATGGGGAGCTGATTATTATTTCCTAGTAAGTCTCTACACAAGGACTTTTGCATGCATTAAGAGCATCAGTGAGACTAGAGATCACTGGTAACTATTTAGGATCAATAAAAAAAAAAGGTGCATTTCTTTCCATTCGGCCAGAGTTACATTCACAAATTGTAATTAGGAAGTGTAATTTGGCAGACTTGTCCATGAAAATCTCTTTCACACAGAGAAAGACCAAGATCATTAAATCCACGTAGTAAACAACTGGAGCCCTCTTGCATTATTTATAGGTTTGGTCTTATTTCTAAGTACCATTAGGTCTCTTGGTAACTAGCTCCCTCTCACATTAAGCTTTTTCTCTTTTATTTCTACACGATCCATTTTCACTATTGTCTTTTTTTTTCCTTCATAATACCATAGGGGGGAAAAAATCGCTCCTCTAATTGCTCAGTCAGCTGATCATATTCTGTCTGCAATGCTATCCAGACATGGTTGCTGTGGGAAAAGCCATGTTAATATGGCTCAATTTAATAAATAAGGCCTCAGAGCTCCTTGAACTCTTCATTACATAGAATCTAACAGCTTTCACTCCACTCGGGCATTGATCTTATTCTGTTTCCTGTAATGAACTTCTGTGTATGAATTTTCAATCTAGTCATTTATTTCACTCTGATTATTCAGAAGAAGTGACAACTTGGCCTTACTTGCTGAAGGGTAATCCACAGACCAATAGAATACCTTCTTTTGGTGCATCTTGAATAGTAAGGGTATTTCATTCCTCTTCAAAAAAAATGAAGATGAGCAACTCCATTCTGAATTCTATTAGATTTACTTCAGAGCTCCATCAGTAGCCTTCCATTGACATATTCATATATGCGTAACCTGGAGACCCATATCGTTTTAGCTCAAACCAATGTTATCTCTTCCCTTTCATTTCAGAAAGCTTTATTATTCTCCTCTTTAAAACATAACTCAAAATTCAAGTTACATGGAAACACTCTGGAATTGGCTTTACTTATTCTACTTATTAATCTTTTTATTTAAATTTATGGGATGTTTCAAAAATACACAAAAATATAGAGACTGACGTAATGAATACTAGTAGTGTGGTCATCACTGACATAACTTGAACAGATTGTAACATGTTGTCACTCTTGGTCATCATCTACTCCTCACACATGTAAAGATGTTTTGCTGGAGTATTTTAAAACAACTCCCAGTTAAGATATGCATCTAATTTTTTAAATATAACAAAAGTATTATTATAGCACTAAACAAAATTAAGTGTAATTCATACCACATTTAGCTGTCCCCCATTGTCTCAAAATTGTCTGTTTACAATCAGTTTGTTCCAATTTGGGTTCATGAATGTTTCCACATTGCATTTGGTTAGAACATTTCTTCAGTCACCTTTAATATAACAATTTGAGCTCCTTTCTTCAGAGCATTTACTTGTTGAAGAAACTGGCTTCCTTACTTAACTTTCCAACATTTCCTCAGTATTGTTTGGCTGAGCTTGCCTTCCTTGATTTACAAGTAATCCCCAAGGTAGTCACATGGATATCTTCTAGGCTTTCAGCCTGTTCGAAGCTGCCCATCCATGACACTTTTGTGCTTCATATAGATAAGCTAACATTATAAATAAAACAGATTGATATAAGCAGTATAGAGTTAAAGAAGGAATTTTGCTTTAAAATAATTGTTTTTACATCTGCTGACCTCACTAAGAAGCTTTCATGCTCATTTTCATGGTAATTTATTCATAGGGCAGCATGGGTTTGGGCCATCTTCCTAACAAGGCCTCAGCCCAAAGGAAACCTTGCGTAATCATTATACACAAGATACACACCCTGTACCTGTGAATACAATTGTGTATATGTAGCTTTCTCATGTGCTAGGAAACCATGCTTAGGATGATGCATCTTTTCTGCAGTTAAAACCACCCTATTTTCAGTGTCTTAAAGATGATTTCTAAGATTTATAAAGTTGAGAACTCAGATGGTTTCCTTTCCAAAAATTTGTATTTTCTTAGCAGGAAGTTCATTTCAGATTACATTCCTGTTTGAATTGTTGTATTTCCTCTAAGTCAGAATAGAAACAAGTTGAGATGTATGATAAGTTTCAATATATTGTACAAACGGTACTGTTGCTGCTTGTTTGGATAACATTGCATAAGTAATTCATTCAAAATACACTGCCTAAACTCTCAGATGGAGAAGGCAATGGCACCCCACTCCAGTACTCTTGCCTGGAAAATCCCATGGATGGAGGAGCCTGGTAGGCTGCAGTCCATGGGGTTGCTAAGAGTCGGACATGACTGAGCTACTTCACTTTCACTTTTCACTTTCATGCATTGGAGAAGGAAATGGCAACCCACTCCAGTGTTCTTGCCTGGAGAATCCCAGGGACGGGGGAGCCTGGTGGGCTGCTGTCTATGGGGTTGCACAGAGTCAGACACAACTGGAGAGACTTAGCAGCAGCAGCAGCAGTAGCGAACTCTCAGATAAAGGGAGTGGAATGCTGAGTGGGTTTCTGAGAACAAATATGGGAATTTTACACATTTTTTTTCTTTTGAGCTACTTGAAATACTTTTTGAGATTTTGCGTACTAAGGAATATAGGCTTTAGATTTATATAAATGGTATATAGATTTGCACAGAAGAAATTGGTTTCTAGAATTGTGTTCATAGTAGTTTTACTTTATTTTGGTTTTTCATGTCCTTTAATGTGATGATGGTTGGAACAATTGTGAAATAAAATTTATAAGAGAGAACTGTAGAAAACCTCAATGGAAAACCCAAGGCAATTGCATTTAGTTTAAAAGATTTATAGTCAAGACTGTATTTCAGAGAGCCAAATTGGATGCTTAGATAAAACTCATCTTTTTTCAAAGAACATAAATTTAGTTTTGTAGTTTTTTTTTTCTTTTAGTTATAAACAGTGTGACTCTATTCACAGCTTAGAAATCTTATGGCTAAATTTCTTATTTTCCAAAATAATCATTTTTGAGGTTCCTACATATCCTGGTGAGTAAAGACCTAATATTTTCCTCTTTATCAATCCTTCCTCTTAAGCATCCTTGGGGCAACTTTGGCCACAAACCGTCAGAGCTTCCTTTGTATAAAGTGTTCAAGCAGGTGTAGGGAGAATTGCAAAATCACATGAACTTATTAATATACTGCATTTTGTGGATTCCTCCTATACCAATCCACAGGTAGCAGTCTTCTCACCTACCTGGATGCTTGTTTTGGTCTACTCCTTGTACTTCAAGTTTAAGTTCCCTTTAGCTCATTCCCACGTGCTCAGCCTTTGTTTTCCAAAGCTTGGCACAGTGCCAAGCTTTGGGAAATTGGGCACCAGAGGACCTTCAGTTTTAGTCACAAGTCTCGGGCAAACATATCCTAGTGACTTGAATACTCAGGCTTGTAGGTCTTAAGCTTGAATGGGCATGAGGACCATCCGAGCAACTTGAAAATAAATGCATATTCCTTGACCCCACACACAAAAATCTCATCCAGAAGCTTTGGAATGAATCCAGAAATCTTCAACTCAAATAGCATTCCAGGAGTATCTGATGCCCTTGGAAATACACTGCCTACTGGAGCAGTGGTCTCATTTCACTGATAGGTGTTAGAATCATCAGAGAGCTTTAAAAATGATATTAATGCCCGGGACCCTGCCCTCAACCAGTTAAATCAGAATGTTGGAGTTTAGCAAGGACATGCGCATGTTCCCAAAGCTATCCAGGTGATGATCATCTGCAGCTTGATGTGAGAGCCTCTACCTGGCACTGGTCTGATGACTGCAGTCCACCAGACAACTCTTCTTCCAAGAGGTGAGAGTCTCTTGGAGCACTTAATGTTTTTTCCTGTCACATCAACTTTCTAAAGTCTGCCACTCTCCCCTCAACCAGATTTTCATATCTTTAAAATTCATGGACCTCTGTTCATTTCCTAAAGTTTGGCTCTTCCAGGGTTGTGCATATTAAATGAAGAGAAATCTAGAGCTGAGAAATAAGTGTTTTCACCTGCATTTGCCCAATTAATGTAACTTTTCCTACAGCAGTAGCAACAAGTTGTGTTCACCGTACACAGAGAAAGTCTCCCTTGGATAAAGCCGTTTAAATCTTTTTACAAACCCCATCACACACTCCGTGTGTCCTATAGGGTAATTTAGTTTTAGCTTACAGATCCAGAGGGTCCTATTTAACCTGGGGCCCTGTGTGCCCTAATGGTAACTTAGTATCAAAATGCCAGGCTCCTTCACCTTCGTTTCATGATGATAGAATTCTGAGCAGAGCAGAGACTAGCTGCAGTGTCAGCCTAGACCAAAAACCTGAAAGGCCCATGTAAATTCATCTGACTGGGCCATTTAAGCTGGTTCAATGAAGACTTAACTTTAGGACCAAGGTCTAAATGTTTCTTCTGCTTCCTCAATAAAAAATGAATTACTTCTAAAACCAATGGGGGAATGGCTGCGGGGGGAAAGAGGACTCAGACATCACTTGCTCTTTTTCTTTAAGACATTTTACCTTACAGCAGTTTCACGTCTGTGTTCAATAGGTAATAAAACAATGACTTGGTTTTAAAAAGTCAGCCGAACAATATCTTGGGAAAACTAAAATATATAAACCAAAACTATTTGACCCTTTTTTGAGACTCCATAGGTAATTATTGGAATTGTCAACTACGATGTGATAGATTAAGACTGCTAAAAGTTTTGTCTTAATTTTTTATTTGGAGGATAACTGCTTTACACTGCTGGGTGGGTTTCTGCCGTACACCAACATGAATCAGCCAGGAGTATACATATGTCCCCTCCCTCTTGAACCTCCTTCCCCTCTCCGACCCCAGCCCATCCCACTAGGTTGCCACAGAGCACCAGGTTGAGCTCCCTGTGTTATTCAGCAACTTCCCATTAACCATCTGTTTTACATATGGTAATATATATATTTCAGTACTACTCTCTCAGTTCGTCCCACCCTTGTCTTCGTTCTAAACTCATGGTTGTTATTTGTGCCTGTGAAAAACTTGCACACAGAGGGAAGTAGGGAGGGACTTTGACCCTGCCCTCTCCCATTAATCACTAATCACTTCAAAGCCATCACAACAAGCTTTCAATGTAATTTTAAAAAGAAACATGCTTCTTTTATGCAAATGGAGCTCTGTGACAAGTTTCATAAGCATTCTCCCCCACCCAAACCTTTTAAAGAGTTGACTGCCACTAAGACCCTATTAGGGGCTTCCCAAGTGGAACAGTGGTAAAGAATCTGCCTGCCAATGCAGGAGACATGGGTTGGATCCCTGGATCAGGAAGATCCCCTGGAGTAGGAAATGGCAATACATTCCAGTATTCTTGCCTGGAAATTTCCATGGGCAGCAGAGTCTGTCTATTTTCTCTTTTAAATAATTCACTTCTAAATATAATCCACATATGACTTACTATCCTTGAAAGTGAAAGTATTAGTTGCTCAATTATGTCCGACTCTTTGCAGTCCCATGGACTGTAGCCTGTCTGATTCCTTTGTCCTTGAAATTCTCCAGGCAAGAATCCTGGAATGGATGCCCTTCTCCAGGAGATCTTCCCGACCCAGGAATTGAACCCAGGTCACCCGCATTGCAGGCAGATTCTTTACCATCTGAACCACCAAGGAAGCCCTAAAATCCTTAATAGCATCTAATAAAAACTGCTGTGTGCATGTGTTTGCTTCTGTTGTGTCTGACGGTTATCTGTTATTTTAAAAATGCTATAGGATCAATTTAATGACCACTGTGATTACTAGAAACACTCCTTCCAGATTTCTGCTGCAAATAAAGAATCAAAAGAGGATTTCTCCGACTAATTAAAACAATGTTAGGTTAATTCCTGATTAAGGGTAATTACAGACATTCAAATTCATGATAAATAACCCTTTGCTTTTCCTTTAGCCATTACTTGTCGAAAGCAAGATGGAGGGCAGGCTGGCATCCATGAATGCCTCCAGTATGCAGGCCCCGTGCCAGCCCTCACCCAAGCCTGCCAGATGCCTTGCCAAGATGACTGTCAGCTCACCAGCTGGTCCAGGTTTTCTTCATGCAATGGAGACTGCGGTGCAGTTAGGACCAGAAAGCGTGCTATCATTGGTAAGAATAATTGGGATGCCAACCCCAACACTTGCCAAGGTAGAAAAACATAATAAAAAGTCAGAACAAGATAGTTCTGACAATGTATTTGGGAAATGCATGGATATGCCTTATTCTTGCTGTCCTAACACTTAATATGGCAGTGGATTCAGAGCTGGATTTTAACATAAGGTGGCCATGACAGATGCATTATGTACTTTTAGTAGAAAAAGTAACCTTGGAAATTGAACTCTGTCTGCCTAAACGATCTGTGCTAGATTACTTTTTGGTTTCAACATGTACCTTTGTTGAATTACCAATAGACTGTGAGGTGCTTAGAAAAAAAGTTTTTTAGGAACCCAGGGAGAGGTTGCAATTTGACTTTCTTAAATCATCCTCCTTGTCACAACCTCAGATTATCCTTCATCATCTAGAAGAGAAATACGACATTAATTCTGTATCTGAAAGCTTTATTTTAAAAGGTAGTCACAGTGGCGAAAAACATAATGAGCAGAAACAGGAGCCATCATGCTGAACTAAATTCTGATGCACTCAAAAATACTGTCAGTGGCCAAAAAAACCTAAAAATATTCATGCTAGTAGAGTATTCAGAATTTGAAGTGATAAAATGGACCAGATGTCATAATGAAGACTATTGAAAACTGTATAAGGCAGCTTATGAAAGTCAAATATATACGTAAGACATATGGAACTAGTTATGTGCAATATAATACATATATGACATAAATGCTGCTGCTAAGTCACTTCAGTCGTATCCGACTCTGTGCGACCCCATAGACGGAAGCCCACCAGGCTCCCCCATCCCTGGGATTCTCCCGGCAAGAACACTGGAGTGGGTTGCCGTTTCCTTCTCCAATGTGTGAAAGTGAAAAGTGGAAGTGAACTCACTCAGTCGTGTCCGACCCTTAGCGACCCCACAGACTGCAGCCTACCAGGCTCCTCCATCCATGGGATTTTCTAGGCAAGAGTACTGGAGTGGCTTGCCAGTGCCTTCTCCATATGACATAAATATATGACATAAATATATGTAATTAATTAAAATAATGGTTTTATTCAGGCACATATTACTATTATACTCAAGTTTTTTGTTACAAGGGAATTTAGATTTACACACAAACTATTTCTAATATTTTTATTTGATATTAAACATTTTCATTTTAATATCATTATTCCCTACATTAATCACCAAGTATGTCAAAATGATTGTTCTTCAGAACTATTGAAAGATGTGAAATCACAATCAGAAAAGTAAATGCGAAACTCTCATTTTCTGAACTAGAAGAACATAATATATATATGTTATATAACTGTACCATCTATTTGGACTTAACAGAAAGTTAGTTAACTGTGTGGGCCTGTGCAGTGACTTCTCTCTCCATGTCATGTTTTTGTACAGACTATAAAGGAGATATTTATGCAGTTACCTCAGACTCCCTAGTCAGTGAAAGCACGTGATCATTTGAGAGGATTTTAATCCTTTCGAGGAGTGTAAAATTCAGCACAACAGGCTTATTCAAAACGGGCTATTTTTAATTGAGAAAAAAAAGAAAATTTTCACTATGCAAAGCACCCAGTATAACAAAAACCTACATAAAAAGCACTGCAGAGGGAGAAAGTAGCGTTTATTTATAGGCTACAGTTGAATACAGTTAAAAATAAAGACAGGAAGGTAGGAAAGGAAAAAAAAACTTAGGGATGCTTAGTATTAATAACGGTGTTTTCCAACTTAATTTTCTCCACAGGAAAAAGTAAGAAGAAGGAAAAATGTAAAAATTCTCATCTGTACCCCCTGATTGAGACGCAGTACTGTCCCTGTGACAAGTATAACGCACAGCCTGTGGGAAACTGGTCCGACTGCATTTTGCCCGAGGGGAAAGCGGAAGTGTTGCTGGGAATGAAGGTCCAGGGAGATATCAAGGAATGTGGTCAAGGATATCGCTACCAGGCGATGGCGTGCTATGACCAGAATGGCAGGCTCGTGGAGACGTCCCGGTGCAACAGCCACGGTAGTCCAGTTTTTCCTCACTGTTGTACATTTGTGATCTTTGGGGTTGAAACGCACATGTTTCAGGATGGAGGGAAATGAAAGTTTACCGAAATGAGTTCACTGAACATCAGAGGCACCACCACACTGTATGTCTCTCATTTATGTATAAAAGGACATTCAGTGGCACTTGTCTCATTGTCCAGAAGTTGGCAACCAAGTCCCAAAGTTGGTGACAGGGAAGCCTTGCTGTGCAGTACATAGTCGTTCAGTCGTGTCCAACTCCTTTTGACCATATGGACTGCAGCCTACCAGGCTCCTCTGTCCATGAGATTCTCCAGGCAAGAATCCTGGAGTGCGTTGCCATGCCCTCCTCCAGGGGATCTTGCCAACCCAGAGATTGAACCTAGGTCTCCCGCATTACAGGCAGGTTCTTTACCGACTGAGCCACCAGGGAAGCCTTACGTGTAGGCAAAACGTTGCCAGAGACCTCCTCTGGGGCTGAGTAGGCTTGACAATCCCCAGCACGTCTGTGTACAGAGAGTGGGGAGGAGTAGAGAAGATGTGAGTATAATTTGAGAATAAAGTTTTGAACTAGGCAGACTTTTAAAAACTCAACTGTCAAGATTCGTGACGTCCCTAAGGTACATTCAGTGGCAGAGGAGAAAGATTGAAAGCCATAATTCGTGAAAACTCGAGCATCTCTTGTTTATTCATCATTGAGTCAAGTCTGGCCCAAACAAACAAAACCAGAAAAAGGTACATAGAGTTAGGATACTTTTGTTTTCTAAAGAAACAAAAAGTATATCAAAAAAAAAGAAGCTAAGATACTGTGTTAATGAGTTGCCGAAAGTTTGTAAAGAGTGGTTTTGACCAAAGCATGTAGTGAACTCTTTGGTTCTACATCATAATATAGTCAGCTTTAAGCAATATTTCTTCATTCTTTTAATGTATCTGTCATTTTATTATGGAATGAGATCAGTTTCTTATGGGTCAGCCTGAATCACGGATGTCACTTGAGGATGTCACGGATGTCACAAAATATTATTTGTACCAGTATTTGCAAACATTGGACAGTGATCTTCCTTCCTTCATGGAGGTGACCTGAGAAAGATGAATTAAACTACTGGGAGAGAGGTACATGGTAGTTGCCCGCCAACCTTGCTGAAATAACTTCTGCTATTGGAACAGAACTCCTCCAGTTTTATTATATAGTTCAAAGACAACATGAACTAATAGGATCTGGGCTGCCGTCTATGGGGTCGCACAGAGTTGGACACGACTGAAGTGACTTAGCAGCAGCAGCACATATATAAACCATTATGGGGTATCGTGGTGACACACTTATGGAATCTCTTAAATCTGTCCCCAAAATGAAGTTTCCAAAAACCCTGACTTTTTTTTTACCTTATCTAATAATTACTGTTATATCACAGTCTAGTGGTAGGAGCCCCCATTATAAGACTCCATTATGTTGAAGCTCTGGATATAAGAATTTTGTATATGTGCATTTCTAAATTTAAGATTATTCTATGAATTTAGAACAATATTAAGTTTAGTATGCCTTGAAAAACTTCTGTAAGAGTAATTGCTTTTTTATTCTCTGTACCAATTAACATTTTTGTTGTTCGGTCGCTAAGTCAGTGTATCCAACTCTGCGACCCCATCAACTGCAGCACACCAGGCTCCTCTGTCCTCCACTATCTCCCGGACTTTGCTCAAGTGCATTGAGTCAGTGATTCTATCTAACCATCTCATCCTGTGTCACCCACTTCTCTTTTAGCCTTCAATCTTTCCCAGTATCATGGTCTTTTCCAAAGAGTCGGCTCTTTGCATCATGTGGGCAAAGTATTGACTCTTCAGCATTAGTCCTTCCAGTGAATATTCAGGACTGATTTCCTTTAGGATTGACTAGTTTGATCTCCTTGTTGTCCAAGGGACTCCAAGAGTCTTCTCCAGTACCACTGTTCAAAAGCATCAATTCTTCGGCACTCAGCCTTCTTTATGGTCGAACTCTAATAGTTTTACATGACTACTAGAAAAACCATAGCTTTGACTATACAGATCTTTTTTGGCAAAGTGATGTCTCTCCTTTTGAATATGCTGTCTAGCTTGATCATAGCTTTCCTTCCAAAGAGCTTGAGTCTTTTCATATCATGAATAAACTCTATCACTGCTTCCACATTTTTCTCTTCTATTTGCCATAGAGTGATGGGACCAGATGCCATGATGTTAGTTTTTTGAATGTTGAGTTTCCAAGCCAGCTTTTTCACTCTCCTTTTTTTACCCTCATCAAGAGGCTCTTTAGTTCCTTTTCACTTTCTACCATTAGAGTGGTATCATCTGCCTATCTGAGATTGTTGATATTTCTCCTGGCAATCTTGATTCCAGCTTGTGCTTCATCCAGCCCAGCATTTCACGTGATGTACTCTCCATATAACTTAAATAACATAGGTGCTATAAATAGCATGAAAAATGTAAATACGCTTCCCATTCTGAGGTGATATGATGATAATGTAGAAGATCCATAGTTAGTTATTAAAATGTAAAATTGAAGATCACTTTAAAAATGTTTCTCCTAACTTGTAGCATGTAAGTGTTTGCTCACATTTTAAATTTTTACTCGTAGTGAATCACCAAGATAATCATTTGTAATATAGCCTGTAAGCTTTCAGAATGACTCTCATCTATTCTCTTTTACCCTGATCTGCTAATTAGATGCATGAGCACTTCAGTCAACCACTTAACAGTCAATCTTATTTTTAGAAAAAAAAAGAAAAAGAAAACTTTAAAAATATCTTGTGTCTCTCATGAAAATGTTTCAGTTCAGTTCAGTTGCTCAGTAATGTCCGACTCTTTGTGACCCCATGGACTGCAGCACACCAGGCTTCCCTGTCCATCACCAACTCCCGGAGCTTGCTCAAACTCATGTTCATGGAGTCAGTGATGCCATCCAACCATCTCATCCTCTTTTGTCCCCTTCTCTTCCTGCCCTCAATCTTTCCCAGTATCAGGGTCTTTTCCAGTCAGTCAGCTCTTCACATCAGGTGGCCAAAGTATTGGAGTTTCAGCTTCAGCATCAGTCCTTCCAATGATATTCAGGACTGATTTCCTTTATGATTGGCTGCTTTGACCTCCTTGCAGTCCAAGGGACTCTCAAGAGTCTTCTCCACAAAAATGTTTGATCCCTTGTAAAAAGTACAACTACAGAAAAAGCTGAAATTGACCAAAAGCAGTAGACTTCCTGCCTTAGTACTGTCGATTCAAAGCATGAAGAATTCAGTACTATATTTTAAAAGAAAAGCACATCTAGGAAAAAGGTGGTTCCCTGGAAGCACTGAACTTCATGGAAATTGTGAATGGATCGAAGATCTTCAAGTGAACTGTTCAATTAGGTTATTTGTGTCTATCCAGCATCACTCCTTTCTCAGTAAATCTGATCTATGATGCGTGTCCAGTGGGATATTTTAGTGTTTGCTAACAGTTTTACTCAAAGTCTGAGGAAATGGACTCTCTATTACCTGATTTCTTTGGAATTACTACTGATGTTCTGTCAATCCTGACAGTGGAATGCTGTCACTTTGGTACTCTATCTTAGGCATTCTCTAAATTGCAGTTTCTATGACCCCTGCCTTTGCTCAGCCAAATCAGCTTTCCAGATGTATGGTGGAAATGGGGTTTTAAAGTGGCTTTCAAGAAAGGTCTCTTACAGCTTTCAGTTTAAACATAAAATTGATCCCCACGTGTGTGCAGTGCAAAGACACTAATCCCCTGTCCTGTTCAATAGTGGCCTTATGGCATTTCTGTTTAATCTGTGTTATCCATCTGTGGATCATATTATCAGTTATTATACTCATAAAACAGTTTGACTGTCATCAGTTTAAGTATATTATTTTAGGTCATTTCCCATGTGGTTACCATTTTTTTTTTAAATATCTGTAACTCAAGGCACAATTCTGTCTGGAATTTCTCATAGTAATAGACTCTGTACTGAAAAGCAATACCAATACTCCAAAAATCAGATCTTAAAGTATACCTGGGAGCCAAATAAATGTTTGCCCCTCCTGATACATGAAATTAAATATAGTTCCCACACAATTGTTAATATATGAATAGATTTTTGACTGTTATCTCTCTTAACTGCATAATACAAACTACATATATTTACTTTTGTTATGAAATCTTGGACAGTGTCACTATTAGCAACAGACTGTAAATCACTCAAAAACCAAATTACACATTTTCTCCTCACTGCTAGAATCCTCTAAGACCTTGATTGTTGTTCATCGCTAACTCGTGTCGAACTCTTTGCCCCCATGGACTGCAGCACGCCAGGCTTCCCTGTCCTTCACTATCTCCCAGAGTTTGCACAAACTCATGTCCATTGATTCAGTGATGCCATGCAACCATTTCGTTCTCTGTTGCCTCCTTCTCCTCCTGCCCTCAGTATTTCCCAACATCAGGGTCTGTTTCAAAGAACTTGATTGGTTTACTAGAAATTGATTGCCTATGCACATTAGTACTAAGTACTTCTACAGTTAATCACTCTTAAAATTTGACAGAACAGGAGGTAGAATTTCCGGAATTATGGTATCATTTAACCTTGATATTTTAAAGAATCTTAGAGGTAACCTAGCTTATGCAAGGTACATGTATACAAGATTTTTGTTGAAATGTGACAGATTTTATTATGCTGTCCCTCAACCCTACCCAGATTGCCCAAAACCCCTTTTTCTGCTCAACATTTTGTATTTCAAAAGCATGTATCGCTCTATAACATGCCATGTAATTTTATTATGTTTTTATCTATGTTGTATCTCCTGTACAAAAACGTGGATTGATGAAGTTATCTTTGACTACTCTATTCACTCATGTATCCCAAGCACGAAAACAGTAGGTGCTCAGTCAGTATTTGTAGAATGAATGAATGAGTGAAGAGTTGGAGAGAATTTTGTAGCTACAATCAGGCTTGGAGACTTTTTTCAAGCAGTGTCCTTCCTTCTGTGTCACCGTTCTGGGATATAATCAAACAGATCACTGAGAACAACTAAGACCTTTGGAATAAAACATGTACATGCCACAAACTTTCTATATGCTCTTCATCAAGTATGTGGGCTTCTCTCTGCCTGCTAAATTGTAGGTACGTTTAGAATTGCCTGATTTGTACACCAGATTTGGACAACAGCTTATCTCTTGGTTTATATTAGCAACTGTGACAACTTGCTTTTTCCCAGCCTATGTTTACAGCTTAAATTGGGAATGTTGAACTTTTACTTAATTCTCTTTGTGTCCACTCAACTTCCCTTGAGAAAATAAGGAATAACATTTCTATTAGATTTATCTCAAAACAATACTTTCAAGGTGAATGGGATAAATTGTAAAAGTTCCAGATGCTCAAGTCTTGAGCTCTTTGAATTATGTAATTTCTTCCAGACACTTCTCTTCAATCTTTACTCGCAGCATATTTGTCTTTGATGTTCTTCATATCGAGTTTAAGCCACAATGCACTATCAACAGATATTCTAAAATTGAACTCATTTTTATTTGTGATGTTTTATCATCTGTTAATGTCAAATAAGCAGAAAAGCCTGTCTCATAGGACTGTTTTACTTGAGCCCACGCTGTTGTGTATACATAAGTCTCCTATCACCTAAAAGTAATTTTATATATTGCTGTTGATACCTCTAAAATACTTACCAACTTGGACAGACTCTGAGGAAACTTGAGCATCAGCTTTTAGGTTAAGTTGCGTGTGCACTCAGTTGCTTCATTCATGTCTGACTCTTTACGACCCCATGGACTATAGCCTACCAGGCTCCACTGTCCATGGTTAAATTCCTTGTTATCATATTTCAGGCTCTGCAGGCGAAAAGGTATCGGTAACCACTACCAATTCTGCAGTTATAGCATGAAAGCAGCCAGAGACAATATGTGAGTGAATTGCGCAGTTATGTTCCAATAAGATTTTATTTACAAAAATAGGCTGTCAGCCTAGGCTATCATTGGCCAACTGGGATTTGAACCCTTCTTACTCATACCAGCAGCATAAACATTCCAGAAAAGCCACTGGAAATTCAGTCCACATTGCAGAGCTGCTGAGTCAGAATCTGCATTCTGACAAAATGGTGGGGAGGTGGGGGTGTGCAGAGGGTGTCAAAATAATCAACACCTAATGGATGATAGTTGACTTGCTTACCAGTTGTGGGGAGGAGCACAAACATTAGGAAGTTTTTAAAATTTGTAAATATGGATCTTTATAAAGGGAATGCCTGTTTAGGTATGATTTTGAAAACAGAATGAGTTCTGTAGGATCTTCTGTGAAAGGATATTGGCAAGTTAATGATTGCCCTGAGGATGAGGAAAGTCTTTTTTGGCTCAGATAGAGAAATAGGAGAGAGCTCTGTGTTTATTTACTGCTCTATTCATAAACAGAGTACGGTATTGTATTAAAGTGTTGTGTGTGATTTGGACTTTTGCACTCAGTATTCACGGTCCAGTGACCAAATTCTAGGACTTTGTACTGCCTTTTGTCCATCATGCTGGCATTCAGATAGCTGCACTACTTGTTCCAGGTCACATTAAGCTCTTTTAAATATTTCAGTCTTTTAACTACAGTCACTATTGAATTGTTCAGCATAGTTTGCCTAACGCCTCAGTAGTATAAGATTGATTTCCCTTTAACATTGATTCTAAAATATAATGATTTATATTGATTCTTTCATGCTTTCTTTCTTTGCCTAGCATGTTTATGAATGGTATCACAAAGAACCTTCTGGACAGTAATGAATGGCTTTAGCAGTTAGTTTTGGAAGCATCAGTGGGGTTCAAAGTATGCCCATTAAAATTTGATATTTTGCAAAACCCTTTCTGGAACCCACAGTCATTCTTACAGGTTGCTTCATAGAGGGGTTGTACCACAATACTAATTATTTTAATAAAAAGAAAGCTCTGCAAACTTTACAAGTAAAACAAAAGCTTTTTAGTAAGATATTTTCATTTTATAATGATAGCTCACCCTATGGCAACATTTAATATTATTGCATAATAACCTAAATGATCTACATCTTTATTTCACCAGTTTCCTGCAGTTATGATGTGGATGATTTGAAAACAGGTATCATGTTTGAATGATCGTCCCTCAATGTTGTAAGGAACTGTAAATGCTGGATGCTGCCTTATCAGTCAGAAATTCTCGTATACGTGCCACCAAGTGTGGGGTTTTCTTCCTATTAGGATCTATGGGAACAAAAAAAAGACCATCAACAAAACTTAGAAAAGGAATGCATTCTAAGTGTATTTCTTGTACAAGTGCCCAACTGAAATTTTTAATATTCAGAGACATTGTGGAGCTCAGAGTACATCTGATAAAATTAATTATGGACATGAAGAAAGTAGATTCTGAAATAACCTACATGACCACTGAACCATAATATACCTGGAATGTTTTCCTTTTTGTAATGAAATTCTACAGAAGATGATATAAGTTTAACATTAAAGGTTGATTAGAAACAAAATGGAGTGAGAAATTATTCCTTATTGTAGTAGATGCCTGTATTTGAGGAAGAGCATGTTTCATTAAACCAGGAAAAAAGGCAATTTTTTAATTTTTAATTTTTTAAATGAGCTGAAATGGCATGCTGATTTCTCTAAGAAACTTTGTCAGTTGGTAGTATTTTTCTAATGTCTTAATTCATTTTAGAATTTAAACCTTTCGTTTGATAACACAGGTAAAGCTAGTGCTGCTTTTACAGTCATCTTTCACAATTGAGATATTTTTCCCTTCAAATGTAAAAAGATAGACAGGGAGTGAGAGACTTTTCCTGAGGTAGACGATGCAAGTTTAAAGAACCAGGCAAATAAAGAAAGGGCTACTGTGGATATGTGGGTTCAGAAAGAAACCAGGTGCCTAGGGTGGAGTTTAATAAAGTGTGGGCACCAGCATTGTTTTCTAACAGGCTCCCTGAAGGAGGGCCATAGAGGTTGAGGGTGACTTTCCTTGGCAATTTTCCTGCAGCGTGAATTTTCCATTCATACTGTATGAGATGGGAATACTTCTGGTGTTATCACTTAGTTCTGTGCTCCATGTCACAGAGACCTGAACTTAGCTAGTCCTTACTTATAAGGTTTTAAACTGGGCTCCATGGAGCCCCTCAGGCCAGGCTGCCAAACATAGCCTCCAGGATACCCCATACACTTACTGGGCTTTCTGCCTTTTTAGAAACAAAGTGTTTCACTGCTTAAAATAAAATTTAACTACCAAGGACAATTCATTATTTGCAACAGCAGCAGAAAAAAAATCTATTTACTTTTGCCTTTATCAACAATATCTGCTATTATGTTTTATTCCACAGCCTTTCTTTTGGGCTCTGACCGCCCCCACCTCCCCAATGCCTTGGAGGAAAGATAACAGTGAGTGAATGAGTGAAAGTCACTCAGTCGTGTGGACTCTTTGTGACGACCCCATAGTCTATACAGCCCATGGAATTCTCCAGGCCAGAATACTGGAGTGGGGAGCCTTTTCCTTCTCCAGGATATCTTTCCAGTCCAGGGATCGAACCCAGGTCTCCCGCATTGCAGGCTGATTCATTACCAGCTGAGCCACAAGGGAAGCCCTAAGATAACACTAACCAGTGAAATGACGAGGTGTGGTAATCTTGCTGATAACTATGATAATTTGATTGATAAAAACCACAAAGTTGTTCATTATTCATGTTGTGTTATGTTGTTATTGAGGTTGTTGTAGTTGTTTAGTCACTAAGTCTTGTCCGACTTTTTTGCTACCCCAGGGACTATAACCTTCCAGGCTCCTCTGTCTGTGGGATTTTCCAGGCAAGGATACTGGAGTGGGTTGCCGCTTCCTTCTCCAGGGGATCTTTCCGACCCAGGAATGGAACCTGCATCTCCTGCACTGCAGGCAGCTTCTTTACCCCTGAGCCTCCAGAGAAGGCTACTGTATTATAAGATTTCATAATTCACGGAGACACTAACTGACCCTCATACAGAATCCTGTTATATTAATGCCCTGCAAGTCCAAAGTAACTGTAATATACATTAGTTGAATATAGTCTAATACCCTTTAGTTGAGTGTGGTCTCATTTCAGGACTTCCCCTATGGCTCAGTGGGTAAAGAATCCGTCTGCAGTGCAGGTGATACAGGAAACTAAAGTTTGATCCCTGGTCTTTTTCTACTTCAAAGTATCATCAAAATGGTTATGTAGTAAGTAAAGCTTATACATAGGAATTTTTTTGTAAATGCATGAAGAATTAGACATAAACCATATCAATGGGCTCAAAAAGCAACCCGAGAGCACTCCAACATATTTGTGGGCATTTTAAAGTTAAATTTAAAAGGAAAATCTTCACTTGCATTTACTCTCCAGTGTTTAGCCATTTTTTCATAGTTACATTGAAAGCCAGTTTAGCCCTGACAGGAAATTGTAGTTAATCTGCATAAACACAAAATGGTCGTTTAAAATGTCATTAAAAAAATATTCAAGAAGTTTATCTGCATAACAGTTTGCTCTCTCTTTGCCATAAGTTTAACCTTTACTTCTTTAAAACTTTAAAGTATAAACTAAGAAGGAATTTTCTTAAGGGTTTTGTTTTTGTTTGTTACCTTTTGTATTTTTCCCCTTATCTAGAAATGGATATAAAAATGTCTAATTAAACATTAAAACTCTGTACAGCTCAAAACATGAATCTAGTTTTAATGCATTATAATTACAACCTATCGGAATGGTCTGTTTCTCACTGGTCCAGTGAGATGCTGTAGGAAAAAGTTAAGAAGCATATAATGCAGTGTCTGAGTCATTCTCCTAGATTCACAGTTCATGTTAGCAAACAAGCAACACACGAAAAAAGAAAGCCCAGGGTGAAAAGACCTGTTTAACCTAGTTTAATGCAACAATTTTCCAACTTGTTTGACCACGTAATTTATAAAAATCATGTTTAACACTTATTAGAATCTTCCCAACCAGGGAAGCCAAGAATCCAACAAACGAGTGTTTAAAGATAGTCCTTTGGAAATACTTCATGTCATTGTGTGATTCTTGTTGACTAAAAGAACAGTGCCCTGATGGATCCAGTTAAAAATAAATTACTCTACTGTTTCAAAGTTGATTTATTTCCTATTACTTCATAATCTGAACACTCTATCAAATATGTTTATATTGCTGACAAAGCCCTATTTCCAAAATGGGTTCTTAGAACTTTTTTCCAATTTTTAATACAATATTAGTTAAAATTATAAATGTTAGATTTGGGGAGAGAAAGTCTATAAATGCCTTCATGTATGTAATTAGTCGCAAAGTTTTTATTTGGGTTGAATAAGTAAACTTTGGATATGGGCTCTTGCATAAATAAGTTTATTTCCTCTTTAAATAAAATATACGTCTGAAAGTAGAACTCATTTGTGACACTAACTACCTAGACTTGAGCTAAACTTCACAGGTTAAGGGTTCAGTCTTCTACAAGACTGCTCTCACTTCAGACGTGAGCTGTGCATGTTCGGGAATCCCAGGTGAGCCTCGCTTCTGAACAACTGGCCACAGATTTTGGGGTTCCCACTACTCCCTCAGGTTCAGTAATGCACTGGGATGATTCAGAGAACTCAGAAAGCACCATACTTACAATTAGAGGTTTATTATAGCAAAAGGATGAAAATCAGAACCAGTCAATAGAAGGGACGCATAGACGAGGGCTGGGAGGGTCCCAAACACAAGGCATCCATGCCATCGCCCCGTGGAACCAGGAGTCATCACCATCTTGGCCCATGGATATCTTTTACCAGCCTGAGCTTTTGTATCCAGAGTTTTCTAGTGGGGAAGGAGTTATTTTGTAGGCATTATTAGTTGAATCACTGACCACACAGTTAAACTCAATCTCCTCTCCCCAGAGGTTGGAGGGTATCAGGAGGCTGCAAGCCCCAAGCTTTTTAAATACATGGTTGGTCTTTGTGGTATAGTCATCCCCCTTACTTAGACATCTTCTCATAAACTCACATGTAGTCTAAGAGGCCCACCATGAATAACAAAGATACTCCTGTCATTCAGGAAATTTCAGAGCTTAGAAGCTGTCTGCCAGGAATCAGAGAAACAGAACAGCCAAAGTCTTCATTATACAGCAGCATTTTAGAGTTTGCTAGTAGAAATGGCCTTGATCATGAACTACATAGGTATACTGCCTGAATCTGAATGCTCCTAGTCATTGGGTGTCAGTATTGGAAGAGCAACAGCTACAAAACCTGACAGCAATTAAAACTGATGTTGAAATTTTCTGAGAAAGTCTATAAGTACCTAGCAGATATGAAGAGATGTGTCTTCACATGTATATGAAACAAAAATATAAAAATAAAATTAAAATAACTGTTTATTGCAGTTACATAAACTTACCTGAATACTTCATTATGAACATTTTATTTGCCCAGGGTTGATTCATAACCTTTCATGCACTGAATTTAAGAATTTTATAGGTAGAATAGTTGATTATAGGAGTTTGGATATATACATGGTAGTTTAGTTTCCCCAGCTTTTCAAGTCATTTCTTAATATATAATTACAAAAGAATATTCTACTCATTTTGAAACTATTTTTCAGTGACCTTTTCCAGTATTTTCAAATCCATAAGGACCACAGTAGATAAACTTCTAGCTAAACGTTCTCATTTGCAATTGCAGTCATGTGCATATAACACACATTTAAGCAGGATAGATTTTTCAGGTCACTTTTGAGATTAATCCAGATGTTTCCAATGGAGTGCCAGCAGAGCTCATTCACACAGCTGTAAATCAGAACCAACCAATATGTTCCACGTGCTTTCAAAATGAATTCTTTAATCTATCGACAGTACACCTTTCAACAGCACAATATCGTAATTGGGAAAGTTGTTGAAAGCTACTTTATCTGCGCATTCATAATTCAAATGAATGAGGTGACTGGATGTATCTCAAAGGTCCTCTGGTTGCCACTCAAAGCCTGCCAATTTTGTCAGGAGTTTGATTTTTTCACGTGTCATATTCTGTGTTGAGCTACCAAGTTTTAACACCCTCATTGTGAAGTCATTTTATTCCAGCATTCTCGGGAACCATAAATTGCTTCAAGATGCCAGCAGTTTATTTAGCCTTAAAATGCTTCAGATGTTTCTGTCTTTCTATCCCCCATGATCGTTTGGTGTTAATTGCCCTCAAAAATGATCCTAGTGGAGAAGGCAGGGGAATGCTTATCTGGCAGTTCACTAGTAACATTAAGGATTTTAATTGTACGAGATAAACATGACAGGCAATTATTGAATGTTGTTACACATTAGAAAATTAAAATGGAATGCTAAGCATTATACTCTTTTGCAGTTGTGTCTTTATCTCAGTGCCTAATTTGTATCTTTCAGCATTTTAATAGATTGAGTTTTATTGGAGAGACATTTTCTGGAATACTCTATTGGAAGATCAAACATAAAAATTTTATATCCGCTTACTTAATAGTACAATGTGAATCAAACTGAAGTCAGACATGACATATTTCACCAATGCCATTGTACTTCAGCAGATAAAATGGAAAGAATTTCCATTTATCTGTTACTCTGAAGTAGTGACATGGAAAATCATGTTGAGTCTAATGTCAGTTATAATTACTGAATGACAAAAGGTTAGAGCTTTGTTTTTGCAGTTATTTTGATCTTTTGCAAGCCAGGAAAGGTGGCGCTAGTGGTAAAGAATCTGCTTTCCAGCGCAGATGACATAAGAGATGCGGGTTCGATCCCTGGGTCAGGATGATCCCCTGGAGGAGGGCATGGCAACCCACTCCAGTATTCTTGCCTGGAGAATCCCATGGAGAGAGAATCCTGGCAGACGGCAGTTCATAGGGTTACAAAAAGTCAGATACAACTTAGCATGCACACACACACAAGGTAGGAAATGAAATTCTAGAAATATTTCAATAATTTATTGCATATGAAATACTAGCGTTCTTTTACTAAAGCAGTTTTGATAATATTTGGAAATAGTTGGATTTTTGTTAATTATAAACATTAAATAATTTGGTTACTGATGACAGGATTTGTAAATGACTTTAGACATTTTTAGCTTGACTCAAAAGGAATTATATACCTCAATATAAGAACTAAAACTGTAAAACTCTTGGAAAAAATGGGTGTTTTTGACCTCTATGACCTTGGATTAGATAACTGTTTCCTAGATAGGACATCAAAGCACAGCAGTAAAAATAAAAATAGATCAATTGGACTTCATTACCATTTAAACTTTTCTTCTTCAAAGGACAAGGACACTAAAATAAAAGAGACCTAATATACGAGTTTTGACAAATGTATAAAGTGGAACACTCATATCCTGCTAGTGGTGTCGTAAAATGGTACAGTCACTTTGGAAAACAGTTTGGCATTTCAGTAAAAAGTTAAATACATACCCAAGAGAATTGAAAGCTCATGTGTACAGAAACTTGTACACAAATATTCACAGCATTATTTGTAATGTATAAAACATGGAAACAACTAAAATGTTCATCAGTTGATGAAAGGATTGAAAATTTGATATGTCCATATAATGGAATACTATTTAGTTATAAAAAGGAATGAGATACTAACAAATGTCACAACAAAGAAGAATCCTGAAAATATTGTATTAAGTAAAAGAAGCTGATCATAAAACATAATGTTTGATTTCATTTTATAAAATGTTCAGAATAAGTGAATTCTTAGAGATACAAACTAGATTAGTGGTTGCTAGAGTACGGGAGGGGAAAATGGGAAATGGCTGCTAATAGGTATAGCAGTGGTAATGAAAATGTTCTAAAAGCAGATGGTGGTGATGGTTGCATAACACAGAGTAAAGCCCAAAACATGAGCTGACTTTTATGATATATAAATTATGTCTCAATCAAATTTTTAAAAGTCTACCTAGAGTTCTTAATAGAAACTGTTTACATTATAGTCATTTTCAAAGTGGAATCTTTGTTGTTGATGTAAAATGATAAGAGCAGAGTGTTCTCTTGTTTCTAGAACAACCACTCTCACAGGTAGATTGTGACAGAGGATAACATTTGACTCTTGACCAGGGGAATTTTGCTTTATCCACTTATTTGTCTTGAGAAAAATAGGGATAAATTGGTAACTGTGAAGGGAATGGTTAAGGAAAATGCTCCCATTTCTCAGGACAAATCTGTAGACTCTTAAATTAATTGACTGTGTGATTTGATGGAATGAGTGCTAGACTAGACTCAGATCCTAGCCTCATCTCTGACTGTGTGACCTTGCCCTTGTCATTATCTCTCTGTATTTGTTTTTGTATATGTCCAGTAGAGCATCAGTACATGCCTACTATATTTATGCTATTTTCAAGATAATCAAATGAATATGGTATATGAAGGTGCTTTGAAATTGACAACATTGTAATAATATGAGACATTATTTATTTAGCATCCTTCTTTTTCTTCATCAGACTTGATTTTCAATGAAAGAGAAACATAAGGTGCTAAGTTAAATGGTTCCTTTTGAATACTGATTGAGAGAGTCTGGCTTTCTTCTTGAGGAAGAATGTTGCATGGACTCAGACACTTGAACTTATGTGACATTAGCAGATAGGATTTTATAGAAAAGTTATAATTTTTTTAATGTATTATTCTGGCAGCATGAGAATGACATGGCAGTAGACAGGTTATTGTCAATTAAACACGAGCTGTCAGAAAGTCAGAAATGTTGAAATATGGTGAGCATGAATCCTAAGCAGATCATATGGCAGCTACTCAGCTGTTATTTTAACAGAGTTGCTGTGTTATGTGTCATTTTCCTGCAGGATTTAATTTGAAACCCTAATGACAGAGACACCTCTATATTTGCATGTCGCTGTCAAGTCAAACTTGGACCTTCTAAATGGGCTGGAATGGGTGGATGGTAATAGCCAAGTGTCATGTGGAGGAGACACCTCTTGTCTCATTTTTGTCCACTCAGGTTACATTGAAGAGGCCTGCATCATCCCCTGCCCCTCAGACTGCAAGCTCAGTGAGTGGTCCAATTGGTCACGCTGCAGCAAGTCCTGTGGGAGCGGCGTGAAGGTTCGGTCTAAATGGCTGCGTGAAAAACCCTATAATGGAGGGAGGCCATGCCCCAAACTGGATCACGTCAACCAGGTATTTTCTGCTCTTGGGAATATTGTAAAATACTTCTTAGATGCATATTGATCTCTTTTTTTTTTTTTACCCAAAATAGAGAATAAATAATAACCCCTGAATAAGATATTTGACCCACTTAATCTTTACAATGCCTGAGTAAATTATTAAAATTACAAGTCAGATGGATGATCTCTGTATTCTCAAGAGATTTACTATACTGTATGTGTATATATGTGCATATTAATATAATGGAAATAAAAAATGAAATCTACCTTTGAAATACTGTTAAGGTATTTAATCTGTTGTTATACAATAATTTGAGTGTTGAGAGCAAGATTGTCTTATCTGATAAATCCATTAGACTCAGAAAAAAAATCTCAGTTGCCAACCATACAAATTAAAATCAAGGAAAGTATGTAGGGTGTGGGTCAAAAATTGGGAAATATGTTATGTTGATATGAAATATGATGAGATGAGAGAGATATGAAGATGGTGTCAAAGTAACTCTATATTATCTATCAATTTGGTGATTGGCCTTTTCAGTATTAATTGGAACTTTCTTTGACTTTGAATACACACTTTGTTAGCAGCTATTCATAGTTATTACTTGTGTTCCATTTGAAATAAGGAGTGAAATATCTAATGGGGGAATTGTTTAATATAAGATTGCTAGTTTAATGTAACATAAGATTCATCAGAAAGTTATTGCCATGTTTGGCCTTCATGAGAATTAACAAAGAGTGAATTTCACACTAGATATGAAGATATGTGTGTGGATATTAAGATGTATGTTTAAGTCACAAAAGAACAAAGTTATATGTATGAACCAAATTTAAATATGTAGTTATGTTTCATACACACATAGATTGTCTAATTTTAATCTTCAAATACACTGCTCACCTATATACATTTGTCTTCCCAAAATAACCTTTGTTCATCACAATAAAATTATAGAGAAATAAAAATAACTTTTGAATAAAGCAATCAAGGGCCAGGAAAGTGGAGAATTAAATTGCATTGAAAGTCTTCTAGAAGAATGTTGATTTTTCCCAAGTAAAATTGCTAAACCGGCCTTTAAATAAATGCAACTAAAGGTGAATAATATACTGCACTGCTGCCATCTACTGGTAATTGAGTTTCTCTGTCCCAGTAACTATTTCTTAAGAAAATGCATGACCCTGATGAAACAGAATAACTGAATGTAATCTTTATAATACAAAAGAACATTTTTCTACAAGTTTTAAAATATTGAATTTCCAGTAGTAAACTTAAATTTCAATCATTTTATTCAAGTTTTGAATAAATTCTACACATTTTCTTACCTTTAGTGTGTATGTGTACAGCCAGTCAGAATTTTAAGTTTTGTTTGCCTCAGCATCTTTTATGTAGTGAATTTAGAAAAGTTCCAAATGGCTGTGCCAAGTTGTCTTTGCTGCTAAAACTTTTACCTAAGCCATTCTGTCACTCTGATAAAATCTACTGCAGAGTGTGATATCTGAGTATTTGTTACCAGACTACTGGTGGTATACTGAGACATGTACAATGGAAAAATCAAAACTGAAACAGGAAAGAATAGATTTCTGAACCTTTGAGCATAAATGTTCTATATTAAAAGTAGAAACTGCGAAGGATTTATTTGTTAGTAAAATGTAAGAAAAGTAAAGAATATGCAAAGGTTTGTGTAACTGAAAATTGGGGGGGGGGCTGGTGTAAATTCGTGAAAATCATAAGTCATGTAGATTTTTACTGCAGTCACACATTCCTCAATAAGTAATCTGTGGTAGTTTGCCTTGAAAATGGTTTCTGAGATTCCATTTTCCATTTGAGGAAGCAAATACTCATTCCTCAGAAATATGGGTGAATGAATTGCTCAAGATCACTCAGTCTATAAGTAGTCCACTCACAGTTTGGTCCACCAGATATTTGCAGTCATGTATTAATTCCCCATGATACGTATTTTGAGGTCTACTCGGTCTTCTAAGATTTCTTCATCCTGCCTATCAAATCCTTTCCTGGACTGTGCTGTTTGCAATTCGTGTGTATATCTTAATTTTAAACAATAATAAGGAGTTGGCTTTTCTATTTCAAGATCTAAGATAATGTTCGAATCATTTACAAAAAAAAAAAAAGCCACCATTTTATCTGGATAATCCTTGAAACTTAGAACGTAGGAGCTTCTCGCCAAATATACTGACATCTTAACTTGTCTCTGTTTCTCTCCCTTTTCCTCATTCCTGATGAACCCTGCTCCAGGCCCAGGTAAGCACTGCTCAGCTTTATGGTTCATGATGGAGTGCTGTTGGTTTCCATTTTACTCCTGGCATCAGAGAATGTATTCTTTTCATCTTTTACACAAAAGAAGTCATATTTTTCATAAAACTTTTCTTCTGCAGCTGTTCCCTTTTTTTTCCCTAACGTGTTACATGTGTTTTCTCGTTTTAAAATCAGGGCCTAAGGTTCAGGGATAGGGGAGAACAAGCTTAATTCACTCGCCTTGAAAAGGCAGTGACACCTCCTGTCCCATGCTTATGGGGTGTGGGAGAGGAGTAGGTGGGCTCCCAATGGTCGCGGGAGGCCGCTCTGAACTGATCTGTATTCTTTCCAGCGGAGGAGATTAGAATGAAAGCCGTCAAAGGACTAGGAAATATGGCCTTTCCCCTTCACTCGTCCCCTTCTCCACAACATGTAGGGTAATGTTTTACTAAATACTGAAATAGTATTTCGGTTCAGTTCAGTCACTCAGTCGTGTCCGACTCTTTGCGACCCTATGAATCACAGCACCCCAGGCCTCCCTGTCCATCACCAAATCCCAGAGTTCATTCAAACTCATGTCCATCGAGTCGGTTTAGTCCTATTTTAATACAGCACGCACTGTGAAGGTGCTCACGTCTGACAGTAATTACAGATTCTTACTCCACTAGTGCATGCTTTCTTCCTATGTGTGGTAGATCAACTTTATTCACTTTCCAGGGATGTTTAGTAAAACTAAAATTTGCACAAAGAATAGTTCAAATGGACTGTTTAAATCTGTATTTTCTGGAATTGAATAACTTTATAAAATATTCACGTACTATTGTGTGTGGGCGGGTATTAAAAAGTAGTAAATAGAGTTGAATTATCAAAAATTTTGAAATAATTTTAAGAGGCATTTTTCTTTAATGATTGACAGCTCTGTTGCAGTGGATTCAAGTCCTTTTTTTTTAAATTAATTTACTCCATTCTTCTCTCTCACTGAAAAAAGACTATAGTTGGTTCATTGTGCTAAAAATCCTGAAACCAACCAATGACACCACCGCAAACCTGGACCTACAAGCCTTAATGGGACCAGAGCACTGACAATTTGCTTTATTTCACGTGGCCCTCACTGCTTTGTAGCTGTGTAATATGAGACCAATTTCAGACTTTACCTCCAAGCCCTAAATGATTTAAGATAACTTTATTTAAGATAGCTGTATTTCATATTATTTATCTTTTAATTTCCTATATGGAACATGAAAAAATTCTTATTGGTATACATACTTATTTGGAAAGTGGGCCTAATTATATTTATTTGAAAATAACTACTTTTATATGCTGCATTCTTACTGTTGTTCAGTTGCTAAGTCACATCCAACTCTTGTGGCCCCGTGGACTGCCACATGCAAGGCTCCTCTGTCCTCCACTATCTCACAGTTTGCTCAGATTCATGTCCATTGAGTCAGTGATGCTATCTAACCATCTCATCCTCTGCCGCCCTCTTCTCCTGTTGCCTTTCAGTCTCTCCCACAGCATCAGGGTCTTTTCCAATGAGTCAGTTCTTTGCATCAGGTGGCCAAAATACTGGAGTTTCAGCTTCAGCATCAGTCCTTCCAATGAATATTCAGGGTTGATTTCCTTTAGGTTTGACTGGTTTGATCTCCTTGCAGTCCAAGGAACTCTCAAGAGTCTTCTCCCAAACCACAGTTTCAAAAGTGTTGTTATATGCTTCCGTAATTACTTAAAAATTAATGATAATTATTCTATTCATTTATTCATCTTACTCAACAAATCTCTATAGCATGCCTCACATATGAACACCCTAGGCTAAGTACTGAAGACACAGGAAACTTTGAACAGGAGGCATGGCCCAGGAAGTTATAATACCATGTGGTAAGGGTCAGTCCAGGAAACTGCAGAGTGTGTCTGTCGTGGTCCGTGAGGTCTGATCTCCAGCTGCAGTGTGATAGCAGATCAGCACAACACAGCAGGGCTAGCCCTGCCTGCCTGTCACTGCTGCAACTCGAACTGTCACGAGGGCCTCCATATTCCCGTTTTAGGACAGTGAACAGTAAAAGAGAGGCTGGTGTAAAAATGAACTGTCATGATTACTGAAGAGTGAGTCCCTTCTCAGTCCCGTGCAGCGAGGTCACTGAGAACCATGTGTGTTTCAGGTGTATGAGGTCGTCCCTTGCCACAGTGACTGCAGCCAGTACGTATGGGTCACGGAGCCGTGGAGCATCTGCAAGGTGACCTTTGTGAACACACGGGACAACTGTGGAGAGGGTGTGCAAACCCGAAAAGTGAGGTAAGGGCAAGCACGGGGCAGCAAAGGCCCCCTCCCAAGTTTTCGTGTGCCAGCCTGAACTTGCCCTCCCTCAGGTCTCCTGAATGAAACTGTCTTCAGCTTTACTTTTAGGGAGTCTTATGTTCATGGAAAGCTCTGAGAGGATCTGCTTCCAACAGCAGTTTGTCACCCTCCGCCTTCTGATTTTTGGGAGCTTTGCTTCACGGTGCTCTTGCCGGGAAAAGGCTGCATAGTGTATGTGAGCTGGACTAAATACAGTTTTTCCAACCCAATCAGTTCTTCCTTAAAGGTCAACTATATTTCTAACCATAGTTCTTTGATAATCTTTTATAAACTCTTTATCCTTAGCATCAAACTGTCCACCTTTTGAATACTCCCATTGCCCTGGGAAGCCTTCACTAAAACCCCTGGCTGGCTAGTGCCACTCATGTGTTATCTATGGCCAGTGACCAGGAGGGTAGCCACTCACCACCTGTGGCTATTTCACTTGAAATCTAAACTAATGAAAATTAAATAAAATGCATTGCCTCAGCCACACTAGGCCCATTCTAAGTGCTCCATAGTTGGAGGGGGCTAGTGGCCGTTCTTCGAGACAGCACAGTATTTTTCCATTGTCATAGAAGCATAGAAGGTATGATAGCCTTGTCATACTACTGAGCAGCCTTGTTCTATAATGCCCCACATACCCCTTAGTGTTCTGAAAGATCCATCTACATGTCTGTCCCCTTTATTAAATGCTATCTCTCCAAACTGAGACCTGTCATAGTCATAGAAATTCTCTAAAACCCAATACAATTGAAATATTGTAATAAATGTGGTTTAGTTGCTAAGTTGTCTCTGACTCTTGTGACCCCATGGACTGTAACCCCCCAGGCTCCTCTGTTCATGAGATTTTCCAGGCAAGAATACAGGAGTGGGTAGCCATTCCCTTCTCCAAGGGATCTTCCTAACCCAGGAATTGAACCCGGGTCTCCTGCATTGCAGGCAGATTCTTTACTGACTGAGCTACAAGGGAAGCCCGTAATAAGTGTAATACAATTAAATTAACTCATTAAATTATACCTAAAGCATCTGCATATGATTCTTAAGGGTCTCAAACCTGGGAAATCAGTATATAAGGCTTTATTATCTCCACTTTAAGAGAAGATTCAAAAGTACTAAGTAATTAATGTGCCTAAGCAGACAGTGAGTAAAGTGTCAGAGTTGCATTGAAACTCAAATGCTTTGTCACTCTTTAACCAGTTTATCCGAACTCTACTGAGTGATACACGGTAAAGAAAAATATAAAACATCCAAAGCTTTACAACTTCTGATTGTGAAGAATTCCATGCTCACTCATGACATAACCCTTCGTGAACTTAAGATGACTGTTTATCTGTTTCAGTAGGAAAGTAGAGCAAATTAATGTTTATATCATAAAACCTTGGGACTCTGTGTAAAACATTGGCTCTGATAAAAATAATCTCTATCTCTTTTTTTTAAAACCTCACTCATCTTAACTCTCAAGTTATTTTTCTGAGTATTAAAAAGTGGATGAGGTGGAGGGTGGAGGAAATGAGTTAATAGGGAAACAGGGAAGAAAAAGACAGACATTCTGTTTTCTACCACTCTTCTGCCAAATTTAAATTTTATCTTTAAAATATAAAAACATTTTATTTATATTAAAAACTTTATAAAGTTGGGTTTTTTGTTAATATAAAAATCACAATAGCTTCTTTCAGCTTTCCCTTCAGCTGTCTATTCATATATGTTGCTTCTTTTTGCTTTCCAAATGGCTATTGTCAATGTCTTCAAACACATTTTAAACAAAGTAACTTTTAGGATCAACTTATTTTTTCAGTAAACATTTTTAATGCAAATAGAGAAATTGATGAAAATTTCTTATCATGTAATAATGTTCCTTAAGGTTAAATGTCGTGTTAGATGCAACCATTGGGTGACATTTCAGGACAAATACATCTATAAGAAAGTATGAAAGTAAAAGTCAATCAGTCGTGTCTGACTCTTTGTGGCCCCATGGACTATACAGCCCATGGAATTCTCCAGGCCAAAATACTGGAGTGGGTAGCATTTCCCTTCTCCAGGGGATCTTCCCAACCCAGGGATTGAAGCCAGGTCTCCCACATTGCAGGCAGATTCATTACCAGCTGAGCCACAAGGGAAGCCCAGGAACACTGGAGTGGGTAGCCTATCCCTTCTCCAGCGGATCTTTCAGACCCAGGTATCAAATTGGGGTCTCCTGCATTGCAGGCAGATTCTTTACCAGCTGAGCTGCTAAGGAAGCCCTTTTAGGGTGGTGTGACATATCAAAGACTGAATAATAGTAGTGCTTTGCCCTGGTGAGAGAATATTTTTTCATTGACATTTTTCTAAAATTTACAGCACATGATGATAATAAAAACCAGTCAGGTTTGGTTATTTCTGTTGCTTCTGAAATCTCTGCAGGCAATCTACCCACTGTGGTGGGGGGTAGATCTACAGCTGTGGTGGGTGCCTGGCTCCACCCTTGGCCCCAATTTGGTTCTATGCTCTGTTTTCTAAAACAGCTTGATATTCTCACAGCATAATCCCTTCTCTTATGGAATGGAAAAAGTCCAGGCATTTGAAGAAAGCAAATGAATTTAAAGTGCCTTCCTTTGGGCTCAAGACTTGATCCAAATAGTTTTTCTGTATTCTGCAGTGCTAAATAGTGGTAGTGGGACTAAACCACTATCACCATTCTACAGTGATAAAAATATCATTAATACAAAATCAAATAAATAAAACTTACAAATAATCTGAATGTCAGAAAGAAGGGTTTTCTTTGCAGTTGTGGCACATTTAAATGATGAAATTGCAAAATTCAAATGTAATCATTAAAAAGTATGTTTTAGAAAAACAGTTAATAACATGAGATGTTTATCATATATTATTAATGTTTTTCCTAAATGGTACAGATAGTAGGTAAAGTTTATTCCTATTTAGTGAAATGAAAATATATGTTTAAATACAGTAGTCTGCTAAGAGTGATTCTCTCTGATATAATGTAGTGAATTTTTTATTATTCTGATTTTCCTAAAATGAATTTATTACTTAAATAATAAAAAATGAAGGAAAAGAAAAGCCTTTGAAAATAAAGTTTTATGTACATAAGTACTTAATAGAGTATTGAACATCTGTCCCTAACTCTAGATCAATAGGTAATTTTGCAAGTTAATCCTTGTACATCATGTCAGAGCCTAACATGAATGCAGTCCTTTCTTAGCAGCAAATCCAACTTTGGAGATTGAACTGTCCTGTCTGTTCCATGTCCTCTCAGAGCTGCTGTCAACAGAGCATTTTTAAAATGCCAGTGAAGCTAGAAATTTTTTCCTAGGACACTAAAATTCTCCCCCCAAAATGTATAATTTATTTTTTACCTTCAACAGTGAAATTACAGAAAGTCTACATTTGCGTGTTTTTGTGATTGCTTTTTATTTTTTAATTAAAATTCTTTTTTAGAAATAAAAAAAAAAATTTATCTTTAATTGAAGGATAATTGCTTTACAGTATTGTATTGGTTTCTGCCAAACAACAACATGAGTGATTACTTTTTATATTTATATTCAGCATACAAAAAAATGCAGAGCTGGGTATCTGTGTGGATATTTTTTCAGGTTACAAACCCAGTTAAGATGAAACCAGCAGCATAGTTTTCCAGGTTTTGATGCATCCCACAGGAAACCCATATTTCTCTTAAAATCAGCAGCATGGTATGGAAAGGTGATTCTGCAGAGTAGAACTGTCAAGATGCAATCTCCCTACTGATTGTAAGTCCCTGAGAAAAGCTGAGATTGGAGGTCTAATTGGTAACATAATGCAACCAGCAGTTTAAAACACGGCAGCGGGTTTGAGGCTTAGGAGCCCAAGCCTTCCTCTTCATGTCCTGCAATGCAGTTCTCTTCCCAAACCGACTAATTTGGTTGACCTGCTCTGAGTCACCAATGAGGGATAAAGCTTTTGTCTTCTGCCTGGAGAGATTAACTATGGTAAAAAGCGAAGTCCAGTACTAGCCACTTTAATTAGATTCCCAAGAGATGAGTTAAAGAGCCCTTTATGACTGCTCACAACAGAATGAAGTGTAATGAAATGTTTGGATTTATTCTGTTAAAAGAGAGCTAACAATAAAAAAGGTCAAGATATAGGAAGATCCCAGCAACCCCATTTAGAGAAGTCGTGCTATTACTCTAATGATTGTCTCTCACTTCTGGCTTTCTTTTAAGGTTATCAGCAAATGGGAAGCTAAAATTACTTGTTAAATGACAAAATAACTTGATAAATATCATCAGTTACTTTCAAAAGCGGTTAATGAAACCTCTCCCTAGGCGAGGTTTCAATGTGCCTTGTCTTTCATCATATATGAATCTACCTTCTCTGTGGAATCCACTATTTTTCTTGAAAGAAAAAAAAATGCATTATATTCCAAAATTGCAACCCATCTCTGAATATCTTTGGCCAATGCTTTAGTTTCTGCATGCTATTTAGGTGTAATTAAATGACTCTCCTTTCAGAGGAAGACACGTAGAGTTTGTATATACAGAGTATACACATAGTGGCTACAATTTAAAAGATGATAATGATACGTGCAAGCAGAGATTTTTAAATCATACTGAAGGGCTCCAACTATTCATGGGAGGCAGAGATCGTCTGTGTGTTTATGTTTGGAGAATTTTATTCATTAAATGCCAAGCTCCCCATCCCCTGCCTCCATGGTGATGTCTTAAGAGAAACCTTGAATCTTATGGGTTGCCATTGTTTGATTGTCCAGATTCCTTCACTGATAGACGTGTTTTCTTCTAGATGCATGCAGAACACAGCAGATGGCCCCTCTGACCATGTAGAGGATTACCTCTGTGACCCAGAAGAGATGCCTCTGGGCTCTCGAGAGTGCAAACTGCCATGTCCTGAGGATTGTGTGGTATCCGAATGGGGTCCGTGGACCCGATGCTCTTTGGTGAGACAATTAATCATTTGTTAATGTAGATTTGCTTAATTCCTTACCACTGAAGCTTTTAAACTACTATTAAGAAAATAAAACTTGGTTACTGAATTAGTTACCAAAGCAAGGCGTGCTGTTGGCTACTTCATTCTTATGAATGTGCCATTTAAAATCAGCAGTGTCTAGACTCATCCCGGCACAGCTTAGCCTCTTGCAAACTTCATACTCCTTCACCATTTCCCTAATCCTAGCACAGAAATGCCTTTAGATTGATTTATGAATACACAGCATATTACAAACTGCAGTGGTGATAATGATTCCCTCCAGGTAAAGAGAAAAAGAATGGGACTCTAGTAAAAGTACCTTCATGGTATCAAGTTGTTATCATCCCTTGCTTTTTGCCCAGTCCATTTTATTTAAATCGTAGGAATAATCTTTCACACCGTGGGGGTGTGGCAGCAGGAGTATTGACACGAAAACTCCAAAGATTCTGGTAAGAAAGGCAGTGGAAAGAAGAATGCTGGGCATCAATGAATCTCTTTCCACGCACTGACTCTGAGCCTCTTTGGACCTGGAAATCCAGATGAGAGTTTCAGATCGCACAAAGCTTCTAGATTTCAGCAGCCCATGGGACACTTCCATGGGCCCTGGGGAGGAGAGTCACTTGAAACAGGACTGGCTGATGATGTAGGAAATTTGGCTTACCCCAGGCACATTTGTAAAGTTGCACACATGTGGCATCAAAAGCATGGGAAAGATATTTAATATATAATTTATTTGCTGAAATATAATATGGGACAGATACATGTTTTCAAGGAGAAATTAATTTTCTGTTCCAGTGTTAACATTATTAAAGATGCTGATTAGCAGCCAACTGAGAGCAGGAGCAAAACAGAGGTGGCATTTGATTTGGATACAGAATGCTGCTGCTGCTGCTGCTGCTAAGTCACTTCAGTCGTGTCCGACTCTGTGTGACCCCATAGACGGAAGCCCACCAGGCTCCCACGTCCCTGGGATTCTCCAGGCAAGAACACTGGAGTGGGTTGCCATTTCCTTCTCCAATGTGTGAAAGTGAAAAGTGAAAGTGAAGTCGCTCAGTCGTGTCCGACCCTTAGCGACCCCACGGACTGCAGCCTACCAGGCTCCTCCATCCATGGGATTTTCTAGGCAAGAGTACTGGAGTGGCTTGCCACTGCCTTCTCCATGGATACAAAATAAACTACAATAAAGAATCAGCTGTTTCACAAGGGTATGAAAATGATTTTGTATTCTAATTTCATAGCATCAGGTTTGAAGTTACTGTTTCTGCTCTTAATAACCAAATGTTTCCAAAACAAGACTGTACCAGTAGGAGAATGGCAGCCAGTTTTTTAAAATTAGTGCTCCCTTATATTTGTATGCATGTATGTGTGCACATTAGGAAAATATTAATAGCTGTTTTTCCATGGACAGAGGAGCCTGGTGGGCTGCAGGCCATGGCGTCACAGAGTTGAGCACAACTGATCCACTAACACACACACATACATACAACCTTAATTTTTCAGGTCCAAGAAAATAGATTATAAGTTCTGTGACCCACAGTAAAATTTGTGACCTACAGTAATTAGTATGAGCATATATTTTTGTGTATGGATGATGTGATGTATCTATTAATATTTGACTATTTTTTATCCCAGTTCTATTGAGAGATAATCAACAGACATGTTTAAGGCATACAGCATGGTGGTTTGATTTACATATGTTGTGAAACAATTACATTAGTTTCAGCTAGCATCCATCTTCCCAAATAGGTATGATAAAAAGAAGAAAAGAATAAAGGAGGAGAAAATGTTCTGCTTGTGATGAGAACTGTTAAGATTAACTCTGTTAGCAACTTTGCTGTATAACATACAGCAGTGTCAGGTGCAGTCATCATGCTGAACTTGATGCAGTTCAAGTAGTGGGGATGTATCCCTACTCCTTACTGTCTTATAACTGGAAATTTGTACCTTTGACCACTTTCCTCCAGCTCTCCCTCTCCCCTACCCCTACTTCTGTTAACTGTGAGTCTGATCTTTTTCTATGAGTTTTGGGTTGTTTTAGATGCCACATGTAAGTGAGAGCATACGGTATTTGTCTTTGTCTGACACGTCACTTAGCATAATGCCTTTGAGGTCCATCCATGTTGTCACAAATTGTAGACGTCCTCGTTTTTAATGGCTGATAATATTCCGTTGTATAATTTTACTACAGCTTATTTATCCATCGATGGACATTTTGGTTTTTTTCTGTACCTTGGTTATTGTAAATAATGCTTCAGTAAACATAGAGGAGCAGATATATCTTCAGGTTAGACACATAGACTCTTAAGTATTGTCAACTGAAGAAAAAGACACAACCTGGAAGTTGCCAGTTAAGTTTCATTTGGAGATCTTACTGAGGACAATGGCCTGGGAGACAGCCTTTTAGACAGCTCTGAGGGACTGCTCCAAAGAGGTAGAGGACGAGCCTGAATAAGCATGAGTTTTTTGCTGGAAAAAAAACACGTAGTCAAATATCAAGAGTACTGCTAATCAGTGAAACAGAAATCTCTAGTTAATGATTTTAGTGCTTTCCTGTGTATAGGAATATGCAGGACTCTGGGCTCATTGAAATTATGCCTTAGACATGTATCTTAACCATCTCAGGTCAGTATCCAAAGCATAGAACGGTGCCTCTTTTTCTCGATCCTTTTAGCCTTAGGGCACATCGCTTGCAGCAACGGCAGTGGTTGGTAATGGTTTGGTCCTTGTGGAACCAGGACAGTGGGACCCTTCCCTGTCTGCTGGAATGGCAGGCAGCATTCCCTGTCCACAGCATCTTAGAGCCAGATGGCACATCAGAAACTCATCTAACACCTGGACTTACAGATGAGATGGTTGAAGTTAGCCAGTGGCCCAAAGGTTCTAACTCTTGCTCCAGTGCTTGCCTTAATACATTTGCTCTTGTGTGGCCAAGTATTCACCTTTCTGAGGAGTTATGTTATGCTCTGTCAGCCTTGCAATCAAAGCAGTTTCCGGCAAAGGTCAGCTGATCCCATCAGACAACCAGCTGAGGAAGGAAGAGCCTGCCCTGACACTGTGGAGAAGGAGCCCTGCAACCTAAACAAAAACTGCTTCCACTATGATTATAATGTAACAGGTACGTGAGTGGTCTTCACCTCATAAAGGCCGTATTCCATGTCTGTCAGCTTAGCAGCATTCCCAGAAGTATGGTTCACCTCCATCCACGTGTCTTTTGGACATGCTACTTGGTGGTTTAGTCACTAAGTCGTGGCTGACTCTTGTGACCCCATGGACCCCACCAGGCTCCTCTGTCCATGGGATTTTCCAGGCAAGAATCCTGGAGTGGGCTGCCATTTCCTTCTCCAGGTGATCTTCCCAACCCAGGGATCGAACCCACGTCTCCTGCATTACAGGCAGATTCTTTACTGCCTGAGTCACCAGGAAAGCCATACACACTGCTTACTCTCCCAGCAGTAATTCTGTATTAAATGAAATAAATATTTGTCTGTCTTATTTTTAATAAACATCAAGAGGGAATGAAAATATCACACAAACATTAGCTCTTAAGGGAGATTGTGAATAGTCTAAAGGTTCCTATGTAAGACATACTCCCACTTTCAGAAGGTGGAAATAAACATCTTTCCCATGGATATCAGTTTATTGAAAGATGTCTTTCTTCTTCAGAATATGTTTAATCATTATGAGTACTGGGACAGCAGTTCTTTGTGTGGGGGCAGTTCATATGCATGATTAGTCTGATGTAAAAAGCATTAGCAATCTTAACCTTCCAAATAGTGTATAAAGAGATTTTTTGTCTAATGTTATCAAAGGTATAGGTAAAAAAAGATGATTTTTTTTTAGAAGAAAAAAAGGCTTATCATAAATCCTGTTTTTACCCAAACCCTCGTCTCATATGTCATCAAGGCATATACTCTAGGAAGGAAGAGGTTTTTTTGGCTTATATGACTTGGGGCAACACTGAAGCTTATTTTGGAATTTTCCCCCGTGTAATTTTCATGCTGAAATAAACCCCAGAAACTGTACTATGACACATAGCAGTCAGCTTGATTTTTTGTTTCTTTTGGTTGTTCTCTTCAATTTGCTTTCATGACACAATGAAATCACAGTTCTCTGGGACAGGCTACATTACCCTGGGAAGAAAGATAAAAGAATTACCTTGCCAAAGATACTTAATAAGAGAAATAAATATGGCCAAGCTGGTTTTGAAATAAATAATACATTTTACAATATTCTAAGTATGGACAGCAAGTGAAATAGTTTTATTTGGGTATAACTACACAAAATGCCAACCATTAAAATTATGATTATTTTGCTAAAACAAAAATGTTGACATTTGCATTTTTACTTTCATTAGGATAAACAGTTTCTAAGTGACATTTCACCTGCAGGCCACAGCCATTTTTTACAGCATCACCAAAAGACTAGCCATCAAGATGGTCAAGGAGACAGCTGCCTCAGGAATAATCCCTGTAGCTGTGTGCAGCCCCAGCAATTCCATTTGACTCCTGATACATTCAAAGCTGGGACCCATATGCTCTGCATGTGGGATGATTGATGGTGGGGCTTAGGAAGCAGTTGTGAATTAAATATGGGATTCAGGTCATCCGAGTTTCATTTGAAATCTGTTCCATACATAGCCTTCTGTTCTGATGTGCTCCTTCCCTTTCAGACTGGAGCACGTGCCAGCTGAGCGAGAAGGCAGTATGTGGCAATGGCATTAAAACAAGGATGTTGGATTGTGTTCGAAGTGACGGCAAGTCGGTTAACCTGAAATACTGTGAAGAGGTGAGGGGAATCTGTGCTACATCTTTGTGAGTAAATTCTTCCTGAGTAGTCTCAGTTCATGCTGAGCCAAGTGACCGGTGCTTTATGCAGCTCTTTGCCAGCAGATGTTTTCTGCTAAACACGTTCTTGAAAAGAGACTCTTAACAGCACTACTGATTTCTACACATAATTTCCTGTATTTTGTTCGGCTGGGAGCCCAAAGGTATGCTAATTAGCCCATTCCGAAAGAAATGCTTGGGTAACAATAAGTAATCAAGGTGAATAAAGGCAATAAATCTTAATCAGACTGCTCATCATCTTTTGTAATTTCCTATGAATTTTGTGTTGCCTGGGACACCTGCCAAGAGCCGTCATTTATTCTCTGTTGCAAAACATTGATCACATGTGGTTTGGTAACAGATTTTGATATTAGGATCGAATACCCAGCTGTGAAAGTCTGAGTCAGGTCTGGGTAAGAGAGACCTTGAAATCCAAACAAAGGAATGGAGACAACCATTAGTATCTTTCGGGTACAGAGAATGTAACTGTTAATTCTCCAGTTTACAAAAGTAATGTTATCTTTTCTAATATGATCTTATGAAATGTGAGAAAATGTAGTCCTAATTTTCATGAAGCTGTACTTCAGGTTACAATTATTTTGCCTTATTTCCAAACGAAAAGGGTACTCATCTTCCTGACAGGTTTTGACTCCTTCTGAACTAAGGCCCACTGGGTTCAACATGAACCAAAACAAGCTAGATCCTCTGTAGACCTGGAACATCCAGGGAGGGACTTGTAACCTCAGGGCTCAGTGGACATGTGACCACAATCTCTGCCATAAGCCTGTGGTAAATTATTCCAAATCTTAAGGGAAAACTCAAGATGGAAATATTTTAATCCATTTGACATCTTTGATATTATCATATAGACCTAATTTAACTTTCTATATATCTGTCCATAGGAACGGAGCTCCCAAATGCACTGAAAACTAGTTAATAAATTCCTCTATCTTACAACATAATTCAGTCAATTATGGCCTTAGCTTTAATCAGAAATTTCATACCTGAATCAATTTGGCTTTGAAACTAATAACATCGAAGTAATGTGACCACTATAAAAATACAAAAATAACATTATTAGTGAACATTATTTTTATAGTTATACACACAGGCTGGAAAGCATCCTGTGATCTGCCTCTCACATGCATCTTTTTTGTTGTTTTTGCAAATGCACATGCAAATGCCCTTCTAGGCCAGAATAAAATAACAATGAATAGCTCTGAGAGCTTTCAGAAAGCTTAACCCAAATCATACAAGTTGCTGCTGTTGTGTCACTAAGTTGTGTCCGACTCTCTTACATAATCACATAAGACCAGTATTTAAGTATCTCATATGACTCCAGGAAAAAGATATAAATAAGGCCTTTTATTTCTTAAAAGAAATGTGAGTAAAAGTCTGAGAAATAATTTTCGTTATCCAGAAGGCTGGATAAATTTACCTTTATGTACAAATATTATCATGTTTGAATACTATGATGACAATTAGGGATTCAAATCATAACATTTCTGCACACACTGTTTTCAGGGAGAACAGTGCCCCTCTCGCAGGAATCGGATTAAGCAATTCATATCCCATTTTATCCACCCTATGGAAGCAGTAGAATTAAATAGTAGCCCTGAGCAAAGCTGGCTGTCTTTTCTAACAATGGATCGGTTGCCTACCTACTAATACATGTGCAAACCCTTCATTCAGTGCAGCAGCAGCAGCAGCTAACTCTTGCTGTTCCTCTAACAGCCAAAAAAGAAAGATGGCACTACTCTCCAACAAAGAGGAAAATTAGGGTTAAACCCATCCAGCATTTATATAGCACTTCTGTCTTTGATGTTTCTCAGACATTAATTTACCTGATACCTAATGATTTGGTTTCTCCTTTCCTATTCTTTGATCCCTGAACATATGTTTAGATAAACGATAGATTAGATAGATGATAGTGGAGAAAAGAAGATACAATAAATTTAAGAAACACTACATTGTAAAGCAACTGTACTCCAATAAAAATGAAGTAATAAAAAAAATTAAGAGAGTAAGTAGTACAGGGTTAAAATATCTTACTGTTAGATACCCCAAAATGTCTGTAAACAGACATCCTTTTTAATCCCCTAGTGAAATAAATAAGCCAATAGTAATTGAATACTGTGATTCAAACCTTTACTCCATGAAACCATCATGTACCTTAAAAGCAAAACATGTTTTATCATATCACCTTAAGATTTCTATCTCTAATCTCTGGTGACTTCAAGTGATTTTATGAGACTTAAGTGATATGGTAAAAGTTTTCATACCAAATGCTGAGCTTTGTCGAGTATTCCTGGTGGAGAATATAATGGGAACGCCTGCTGAGGGCTCTGCTGCACAGACCACCGGTCTGATCCTCTCCCAGTGCGTAACTTGGGGCCAGGAGCGCTACCTGAACCACAGCATAACATTTCAGAGCATTTTTCTTTGCATTTTCTGCTGTATAGACACTGTAAGCTTATCTTTCATGTAGAAATAAAAAAGGTCTTAAATATCCCCAAGGATTACCAATTTTAAAAATTGCACTTTCCTAACCTGCAGCCATGAAATTAAAAGACACTGTTACACCTTGGAAGGAAAGTTATGACCAACCTTGATAGTATATTAAAAAGCAAAGACATCACTTTGCCAACAAAGGTCCGTCTAGTCAAGGCTATGGTTTTTCCCGTGGTCATGTATGGATGTGAGAGTTGGACTGTGAAGAAAGCTGATCGCCGAAGAATTAATGCTTTTGAACTGTGGTGTTGGAGAAGACTCTTGAGAGTCCCTTGCACTGCAAGGAGATCCAACCAGTCTATTCTAAAGGAGATCAATCGTGGGTGTTCATTGGAAGGACTGATGCTAAAGCTGAAACTCCAATACTTTGGCCACCTCATGCGACGAGTTGACTCACTGGAAAAGACTCTGATGCTGAGAAAGGTTGGGGGCGGGAGGAGAAGGGGACGACAGAGAATGAGATGGCTGGATGGCATCGCCAACTCTGTGGACATGAGTTTGAGTGAACTCCGGGAGTTGGTGATGGACAGGGAGGCCTGGCGTGCTGTGATTCATGGGGTCGCGGAGAGTCGGGCACAACTGAGCGACTGAACTGAACTGAACTGAACCTGATCTTAATTTTTTTTCTCTCAGTGCTACTTTGCACCTTAGACTTTGAACATGCATGCATACATAGTGGATAAAATCTCTTCCTGTATTATAAAGGTGGAACACTTAAACAATGCAACTGAATGCAATAAAATACACATTATTATGTGATAAGAGGCTAATGCCAAAATAACAATTACACCACCGTGGGCTGCTGAGTTTTAAAAGAGAAAATCTCTGTAAAAAATTAATAAATATATATAAAGTATTTGTAATGAAAATTCTAAAGGCCCACTCCTCCTTTTGAGAGAGGTAGCTTATTCAAAACTGTTCAATATTATGTTAGTACATTATATTTGGGGGTTTGAGTGGCAACTGGTCTTTAACTTTTCTCCTTTGCTTTTCAGTTTGACATCCACATGTAAAAATAATATCCCCCAAATGCAATTATATGTCTGTATATTGATGATAGTCTGGGTGTTTAATAGAAAATATTTGTGCTTACACCTATTTATTCCTCCTTTAGAGACGTTCAACCAATATGGAGATTAAATCTTCCTTTTTTCAATTTTTGTTTAAAAAGGTCAATAATATATAAGTATATTACATACATTTGCTCCTCCATTCATCCTGTCCCTTTGCCCACCTCTCCTGGAGTGAACCAGTTTATATTTTTAATAGTTTGGGTCTTTGTCCTGCAGACATGTTTTTACTTTATTATGCATCTTGCTGATTCTTCCTTTCCTCCCCTCCCCTCTCCTGTCTTGCCCTTCCTCCTTCCCTCCTTCCTTCACGTGGTCACGCCTTGGCATCAGTACAAACAAATCTACCTCTGTCCTTTCAGCTTGGCTTGGAGAAGACCTGGCAGATGAACACGTCCTGCGTGGTGGAATGTCCTGTGAACTGTCAGCTTTCTGACTGGTCTTCGTGGTCAGAATGTTCTCAAACATGTGGCCTCACAGGTTTGTTTGTGCTTTATTTGGCATTCGATTAATGGTCAAGGAGAACAATATACAATGTCCCTCTTACTTTAAGTCATATCAGACAATCTTCAGAAAGGTTGAATCGGGGTATATTTCTTTCCAAAACATCTAAACCTTTCTTGTTCCTCAAATCTCAGGAGAAATGTCTTTGACCCCTTCTCCGAGAAAGATACATGCTTGATAATATAGCATATTACTAACACTGCATCACGTTGTATCTTTTAAGGAAAAATGATCCGAAGACGAACAGTGACCCAACCTTTTCAAGGTGATGGAAGACCATGCCCTGCCTTGATGGAACAGTCCAAGCCTTGCCCAGTGAAGCCCTGTTATCAGTGGCGATATGGCCCATGGTCTGCATGCCAAGTGCAGGTAATCAGTCTCAAGAAGTGGTATAGAAATGTGTATTCTTTATCTGCAGAGACTTGGTTTCAGAAGTCTCTCTCAGAGCTTACAGATGGCATGTTTCTTGTTAAAGATTTTAGTACTTTGCCATTTCATAGCTGTTTAATTAGTTTTGATAATAAGCACTTCCTGTCCCATATTTTAAAACCATTTGGAGACTGATCCATTTTAATGAAAATTTATTTGCCTGTCTTTGGCTAGAAAACAAATAAATTGTTCATTGTATACTTTATAGCTAGTGCCCTACAGGACTTCTTCCCTAGGGTTTCAGATGCTCCTTAAACTGCTCATAAATCATAATCAGTGGTGCAGAGATGACTGTTGAGCGATAAGCTAACTAATGAATTATTTTCTTTCCTGATTAGTCATCTCTTCCTCCATTTCAGGATGCACAGTGTGGTGAAGGGACCAGAATAAGGAATATTTCTTGTGTAGTGAGTGATGGGTCAGCTGACGATTTCAGCAAAGTGGTGGATGAAGAATTCTGCACTGACATTGAACCCACTATAGATGGTAATAAAAAAGTGGTTCTTGAAGAAACCTGCACCCAGCCATGCCCAGGTAACAACAGCAAAACAGAGTTCATACTTTTGGCCATTCCTTACCAGGACCATGGTGAAGGGGTGCATGTGTAAGCCCAAGGTAGGAGATGTCAACAGTCTTCTCATCCAGTAATAGCTGTGCAAACAGCTAGCGGCTGCAGTGTGGATGAAGCGGGCACTGCCTCCTTATTGCCAGCCAGGGGTGAAGTCCAGTTCCATGTAAGCCTCTATTGACACTCACCGCCTTAGAGTTTTAACATCTGCAAAGAATGGTAGAACATATCTGTATTCAGGATTTTCAGAAAGAGAGAATGGAGAATGAGAGGCAGGTGGTGTTTATACACGTAAGGCATAGAGAAGGATTTAAGTCATAATGAAAGCTTCTTGTGGGTCCTGGGTACAGTGCACAACAAATTCACACCTAGATACGCTGTAGTGAAAACATAAAATGTAGGAAAATAGAGAATTTATGATGCATTCAGAAAGAAAAAAGCAGATAACCCACAACTGGAAGACAATCAGAATTATAACATATCGTCTTAGTTAGATAGAAGCCAAAAGATAATGGAATATATTCATAGCATGATACAAGATAATCAACAACCTAAAATTCTACTGCCAGCTAAATTATCATTCAAGAGTAAGAAAAAATAATGCTATGTGAGGAAACTTTCGAAGAAATCATTGTGGCTCAATGTTGGACACAAGAGTGCAAGCAAGTAAAATGTGGAAGGCAAATGCTGTGTATCAAGTGGTGTAGAAATAATTAACAGGAAGTGATATGTTAATGATGAGGAATTTGAGCTTCATGCAGAACACCCAAAGGCAGATTGTCAAGCATGACCTTGGGCCTTAAGATCAAGGGGCAGCAATATATTTGTGGGCTAGAAAAGAACAAGACTGAGTGTGAATTATCTATCTTTTTACATTTAATTGCTATTTTATATTGGAGTATAATTGAGTTACAATAATGTGTTAAGTATCAGGTGTAAAGCCAAGTGATTCAGTTATGTGCATACACACTTTCAGATACTTTTCCCATATAGATTATTTGAAAATGATGAGTAGATTTCCCTGTGTTATAGGGGAATTGGTCCTTGTTAACTGACTATTTTATAGATAGTAGTGTATATGTGTTAATCTCAAACTCCTAATTTATCCCTCCCTCTCACCTTTTTCTTTTGATAACCACAAGTTTATTTTTGAAGTTAATGAGTCCATGTTTTAGAAATAAGTTCATTTGTGTTATTTTTTTAGATTCCACATATAAATGATAGCATGTGATATTTGTCTTTCTCTGTCAGACTGACTTCATTTAGTACAGTAATCTCCAGGTCCCTCCATGTTGCTGCAAACGGCGTTATTTCATCCTGTTTTATAGCTGAGCAGCATTCTGTTGTATGTATGTGCGTGTTTTTTGCGCCTTCCTCTCTTCCGTGTCTTGGCTGTTGTAAACAGTGAACTTTGGGGTAGGTGTGTCTTTTCCAGTCACTTTTCTCTGGATACAGGCCCAAGAGTGGGATTTCCAGACCATACAGTATCTGTGTCTTTAGGTTCTTAAGGAACCTCCATGCTGTTCTCTACGTGGTTGTTAGCAATTCAGGTTTTCAGCAGCGGTGTAGGAAGGTTCCCTTCTTCACAGGCCCTTCCTAGCATTTGCTCTTTGTAGACTTTTTGATGATGGTCATTTTGACTGGTGAGAGGTGATACCTCCGTGTAGATGTGTAGATTTGCTTTGCTTTCTTTTTGATATTTATTTGCTTGTTTCTGGGTTTCTTTCTTTGTCTGCGCTGGTTCTTTGTTGCTGTATGCAGGCTCTCTAGTTGCGGAGTGCGGGCTTCTCATTGCGGTGGCTTCTCTTGTTGTGCAGCATGGGTTCTAGAAGCTCAGGCCTCAGTAGTTGAACGTCTCATGAGCTCCAGCTGTGGTGCACAGGCTTAGTTGCTCCCTGGCACGTGGGATCTTCCCAGACCAGGAATCGAACTTGTACAAGGCACACTCTTAACCTCTGAACCACCAGGAAAGTCCTTAATTTGCTTTTCTCTAACAATAGGCTATAGGGAAGACCTTTGTAGGTGCTTTTTTTCTTTTAAAGAGTATAAGTAAAATTTCCCTGTTGAAATTGACTTTTTGAAAGCCTGCCCTGTTTTGAATTATTCGATTATGTACCCCAGGCCATTGTCTTAAAGCAGGAGTCACTTACAGCCCTACAGTCCTGTTGAGTTTTTAGTGCCCCTGAGCACATGGATTTCAATTTGCTGTTATTAGAAATGGCCACAAGGCAGCAGCATTTACTCTTTCCAAACTGGTTATTGGGGCACCCTGGCCTTAGAGAAAGTCCTGTTCCTGGGATGGAAATGACAGTGAAATGTAACAGAAAAAAGACTCAAGGGTTGTGTCTCATTATTTCCTGCCTATGTTCTTCACCCCTACCTGGATAAATCCCAAACCTTCCAATCTGCCCTGCCAATGGTGCTGTCATCTTTAAGTTGGGCACCTCACAGGAAGGAAACTGGAGGTAGGAACACTACCAACAGGAGCTATGGGGACTTGATAACTTTTCAAAACTCTTCCAACCCCAAGGGTCCACCATCCTTTGGGTGCAATAGGTATATGTGGGGAGCATGGACACTGCTTTCCTCCAAGGGGACAAACATTCCAGGTCCAACAGGGGCTCATTTGCAGGCACATTGCTGTCGCCTCCCTCAGCACCATGCACAGTCCAGTTGGGGGACCCAGGTTGCTCAGGCTTCAGGGTGTAACAGTAGCCAGGGTCACCAAGCCCTGCGGGGAATATAAGAGAGAACTCATTTTACTTGTAAAATTAGTCCTTATTTTCTTTTGGAGTGTAGTTGTGTCCCAGGGTTGAGTTTGTTGTAGGTGGATAGCAACTAGATGCAGATATACATAGGTGAGTATCTAGTCTTCTGAGGTTGCTTTGCCCTGCTGGGGTATGAGAGTGCTGAGTAGGGTTTTCTGTGATACACCATACATAGCTCCTTGTTGATGCTCTTTTTTGAGATATTTGAGTGTGTTTATGTTAACAGAATATGAGATGGCTGGAACGCATCACCAGTGCAGTGGACATGAACTTGGGCAAATTTCAGGAGATGGTGAGGGACAGGGAGGCCAGGTACGCTGCAGTCCATGGGGTCACAAAGAGTCGGACACTACTGGGTGACTGAACAACAACAATATTATCTCCAAAGGTTCCCTGGTGGCTCAGTGGTAAAGAATCCGACTGCCAGTGCAGGACCCACAGGTTCAATCCCTGAGTCAGGAAGATCCCCTGGAGAAAGAAATGACAACCCACTCCAGTATTCTTACTTGGGAAATCCCATGGAAGAGGAGCCCAGTGGGCTGCATGAGGTCTCCAGAATGAAACACCACTTATAATTAAATCACCACCACCACGTGTTAATCCCAACGTCCTTATTTAAGCCTACCCCTGCTCTTCCCCTAACAAAATCCTAGGTGCATTTTCTAAGACTGTGACTCTCTGTCTTCTGTAAATGAATTCCTTTGTCTCCATTTTTAGATTCCATCTAAAAGTGATACTGTATGATATTTGTCTTTCCCTGTCAGATGTACTTCACCTGGAATGATCATCAGTAAGCCCTTCTATGTTTCTGCAAATGGTATTAGTTTATTCATTGAGATGTCTGAGTAACATTCCCTTGTACATAAATACATCTTTTTCTGTTCATCTCTGGAAGGACACAGGATTGCCTTCATGTCTTGGCTATTGTAAATAATGCTGCAGTGAATGGGGTGGTTTGTTTTTTTCCAGTTATCTGGAATATTTTTCCAGTTATACTGAAATCCCAACAAACAGTGGGGTTTGTTTTTTCCAGTTATACTTTGCTCCAGATATACACCCAAGAGTGGATTTCCGGACCATAATGTATCTGTGTCTTTAGGGTTTCAAGGAAACTCCATGCTGTCTCTACAGTGGCTGTTATCAATTTTTATTTTCAGCTGCAGTGCAGAAGGGTTCCCTTTTCTGCAGCCCCTTTCCAGCACTTACTGTTTGTACACTTTTTGATGATAGCCATTCTGACGGATAAGAGCTGATACTTCTGTGGAGATATGATTTGCTTTTTCTGACAGTGGGCACTGGTAAGGATCGTTGTTGGTGCTTTTTTTCTTTTAAGAGCGTGAGTAAAATTTCCCTGTTGAAATGGGCTTCTTGAATGCCTGCCCTGTTTCAAATTGTTACGTGATTATGTCTTGAGGGCAGGAGACAATTACGGCCCCAGAGGCCTTGTGAATTTTAAGAGCCCCTGACCTCCATTTTCAAAGTTGTTGTTCCTGGAAATGGCCACGAGGCAGCAGCACCTCTTCTTTCCCCATCTCTGGTTTTTGGGGCACCAGAGTCTTAGAGAAAATTGTGTCCTGGGTTGTAAATGAGAGTGGAATGTGCCAGAACAATGACCCACGGGCTTGTGTCTCATTTCTTCCTGTCCATCATTCTTCACCCGCACCTCTGGACAAATCCCAAACTCTTCAATTTTGCCCTTCCAAAGGTGCTGTCATCATCTTTAAGTCAGGCAGTTCTAAGGATGGAATCTGGAGGTAAGAACCCCACCACTGGGAGCCCTAGAATCCAGATGACTTTCAGAGCTCTTCCAGCCCAAAAGGTTCAAACCCCTTTGGGTGCCCTCAGCTTGGTGTGGCTGTGGAGGGCTGGCCCGGGTGAAAGACTGTGCTTTCACCCAGAGGGGACCAACACTACAGGTCCTATGGGGGCTCACTTGTTGGCATATCCGAGGACTGTCCAGCCTTTCCCCCAAGGCTGATCAGACTCCAGGGATGTGGCAGCAGCCCAGCTCACAGAGGCATGAGGGGAATATAGGAGGCAATTCATTTTATTTGTCAAATTAAAATTTTTATTTGAAACAGTTGATTTCCAGTGTTGAATTTGTTGTCGGTGTGCAGCAACTTGATAAGATAGATGAATATCTCATCTTTGGGGGATGTTTTCCCCCTATAGGGTATTAGAGTGTTGAGTAGGGTTCCCTGGGCTGTAATGTAGGCCCTTGTTGATGCTCTTAGAGATATTTGAGTGTGTATTTATGTTAATCCCAAAGTCCTGATTAAACCCTCCCCACCCCACCCCCGATCTTTCCCCTTCAGTAACCCTGAGTGGTAATTCCAAGACTGTGTCTTTATATTTTGTGAATGAGTTTTGTATCAATTTTTAGATTCCATCTATAACTGTACCCTACAACCTTTGTCTTCCTGTGTCACACACACACACACACACACACACACACCACATCCTCTTTATCCATTCATCTCTGAAAGGACATTATGGTCGCCTCCATGTCCTTGCTATTGTAAATAGTGCTGCAGTGAATGTTGGCGTGCATGTGTCTTTTCCAGTCATACTTCGCTCCAAATGTACACCCAGGAATGGGATTTCTGGACCATATTGTACTTGTGTCTGGGTTTTAAGGAATCTCCATGCTGGTCTCCAGGGAGGCTGTTAGCACTTTGTTTTCAGCAGCACTGTAGGAGGTTTGCCTTTTCTCCAGAGTCTCTCTAGCACTTACTCTTTGTAACGTTTTTGGTGATGGCCATTCTGATGGGTCAGAGTCGATGGTGATGCCTCTGTGTAGATTTTGTTGTACTTCTCTTAGTGGGCACTGGTAAGGATCTTTGTAGGTGTTTTTTTATTATTCCTTTTAAAGAGTGTGATTAACATTTACCTATTGAAATTGGCTTTTTGAAAGCGTGCCCTGTTTCTAAGTGTTAGTTGGTTATGTACCCCAGGCCATGACTGCAGGGTTGAAGATATTTATAGTCCTGCAGGCCTTTTGAGTTTCATGTGCCCGAGCACTGGTCTTAAAGTTGCTGTTACTAGAAACAGCCACAGGGTGGCAGCACTTCTTCCCCATCTCTGGTAATATTGCTGCCCTAGACTCAGATAAGTCCTGTTTTGAGTTGTGACTGAGTGTGAAATGTGCCAGAACAAACACCCACAGGCTTGTGTCTCATTACTTCTTGCCCATCATTTTTCACCCCCAATACCTGACAAAACCCCAAACCTTCAATTCTTCCCTGCAGAGAATTAAGTCGGATGCCTCTAAGGAAGGAATCTGGAGGTGGGAACCCCACCACCGGGAGCCCCGGAGACCAGATATCTTTTCAAAGCTCCTCCAGCCCAAAGGGCCCACCATCCTCTGGGAACCTTAGGCGTGGTGTGGCTTTGGAGGGCCGGTCTGGGTCCCGAGATTGTGCCTTCAACCAGCGGGGACAAACACTACAGGTCCTGCAGTGCAATGCTTAATCGCTCAGTCATGGAGGACTCTGCGACCCCATGGGCTATAGCCTACCAGGCTCCTCTGTCCATGGGGATTCTCCAGGCTAGGATACTGGAGTGAGTTGTCATGCCCTCCTCCAGGGAATCTTCCAGATCCAGGGATTGCTCATTGCAGGCAGATTCTTTACCATCTGAGCCACCAGGGAAGCCCAGGAATACTGGAGTGGGTAGCCTGTCCCTTCTCCAGAACATCGTCCCAACCCAGGAATCCAACAGGGGTCTCCTGCATCGCAGGCGGATTCTCTACCAGCTGAGCCACCAGGAAAGCCCCCACTGCAGGTCCTATGGGGGCTCAGTGGCTGGCATATCCTTCTCAGACCAGGGCAATTCATCCTTGCCCCCAAGTCTGCTCAGTCTCCAGGGATGTGGCGGCAGCCCAGGTCACTGAGCCCTGAGGGCAATATAGGAGGCAATTCATTTATCACATTAATGCTTACTTTCTACTGAAGCATAGTTGCTTTCCAGTGTTGAGTTGGTTGCAGGGTACAGCAGCTTGAAGAGTTATACAGTGATGAATATCTGGTCTTTGGGGATGCTTTCTTCTCTCTTGTATGCTGAAGGGTAAACTAGGTTTCCCTGTGCTGTACCGTAGTTCCTTGGTGATGCTCTTTTTTAAGATACTTGAGTGTGTATATATGAATCCCAACATCCTGATCAAACCCTGCCTTTGCTCTTTCCCCTTCAGTAATCCTGAGTGGCTCTTCCAAGACTGTGAGTGTCTTTGTAAATGAATTTTTTGTATCAGTTTTCTAGATTCCTTCTATAAGCGATACTGTATGATATTTGTCTTCCTGTGTCTGACATAATTCACCTAGGTAGGTTCTTCTGTGTATATATCTCTGTGTAAATCTCCCAGACCAGGTGGTATCTGTGTCTTGAGGTTTTTAAGGAAACTCCATGCTGTTCTCCACAATGGCTGTTAGCAGCTTACATTTTCAGCAGCACTGAGAAGAGTTCCCTTCCTCCAGGCCCGCTCCAGCAGGTACTGTTTTTAGACTTTTTGATGATTGCCTCACTGACAGGTGAGAAGTGATCCCTCAGTATAGATTTGATTTGCATTCCTCGAGTTGGTGATGGACAGGGAGGCCTGGCGTGCTGTGATTCACGGGGTCGCGGAGAGTCAGACACGACTGAGCGACTGAACTGAACTGAGTGATGGACGATGTTGAGGATCTTTGTCAGGTCCTTTTTCTTTTAAACAGTGAGTAAAGTTACCTGTTGAAACTGGCTTCTTAAAAGCCTAACCCATTTTTGAATTGTTATTCTATTATGTACCCCAGGCCATTTCTTGAAAGAAGGAGCCTTACAGTCCCGCAGACCTTGTGAGTTTTAAGTGCCCCTGTGCACCGGTTTTAAAGTTGCTGTTACTCAAGATGGCCACACGGAGGCAGCATTTCTTCATTCCCAACTCTGCTTATAAACTTTGGCCACCTCATGTGACAAGTTGACTCACTGGAAAAGACTCTGATGCTGGGAAAGGTTGGGGGCGGGAGGAGAAGGGGACGACAGAGAATGAGATGGCTGGATGGCATCACCGACTCTGTGGACATGAGTTTGAGTGACCTCCGGGAGTTGGTGATGGACAGGGAGGCCTGGCGTCGCGGAGAGTCGGACACGACTGAGCGACTGAACTGAAATGAACTGAACTGAACTGTCCTGAGTTCTAACTGAGAGTGGAATGTGCCAGAACAAACACCCAAGGGTGTCATTACTTCTAGCCCATTTCCCTTCACCAGCCAACCCCCCACCGTAAACAAATCCCAAGCTCTCAAATCTGTTCTGCTGAGGTTTCCGTCAGTATTTGTGAAGTGCAAATTAATTCAAGGAGGTATCACCTCCACCTGTCAGAATGGCCATCGTGTCAAGCTGCCACCAGTAAATGCTGTAGAGACTGTGAAGAAATGGGAACCCTCCCAGACTGTGGAAATATAATTTGGTACAGCCGTGTCGGCGTGCATTATGGAAGCTGCTTTAAAAACTAAAAATAGAACTACCATATGATCTTGCAGTCCCACTCCTGGCATAATTCGAAACAGATTCACCCACGCCGTGTTCTTTGTGATGGCGTTTACAACCCGCAAGCCCTGGATGTAATCTAAGCGTCGATGTAATTGACAGAGGGATGGGCAAAGACGGGGTACAGGTACACAAGGGAGTATCACACAGCCGTTAGCAAGAAGGAAGCAGTGTCATTTGCAGCAACAGCGATGGATGGACCTGGAGATTAGTATAATAAGTGAAGCAAGTCAGAGAAGGAGAAATGCCATACGATGGTGCATACATGTGCAATCTAAAAGAAAGATAAAATGAACTATTTACAAAACAGATACAGACTCACAAGAGCACAAACTTGGTTACCAGCGGGGAAGGGGTTGGGAAGTGGATTGGGAGTTTGCGTTTGATGTACACACTTCTACAGATAATTGACAAGGCTTGCTGTATAGCACAGGGATCTTGGTTTAATATTCTGTAACAGTTTAAATGGGAAAAGAAGTTGAAAACTAATGGAAACTTGTGTAGGTACAGGGAATCATTTTGCTGTACACTTATAGCTAACACAGCATTGTTAATCAACTATACTCCAATATAAAATCTGTTGTAAACAACTTGAAGAAAAATTTCAAGATCCCATAGTAACATAGAACAAGGTAATTCACCATTTTAATTAAAGCAAATTAGAAATCCAGTGGGAAGCTTCTGTTGTAAATTACAATCTATTCATTTCCAATCCTCTCTTGCTAATTTTTTCCAATGATGGGTTTTAAAAGCTAGCAACATATGAGCTAATAAGCTTAAAGAGTAGAATACTGAGGTAGCAAATGCATTTCAAACAGTTGTAATTATCTTTGGCAGACAGAGTGTAGTTTTATTACGACAGTGGTTTATATGGGAAAATATAAAAATATATTTTATGCAAGTCAGTGCCTCACACTCATTTACTGTTATTAAATCTTGGAAGCTTGACACAGATTATTTTGGAGTGCTAGTTGTATAATTCACAGACTAACATTAAAAGATTGAGTTTTGTGTCGAAATACACTCTGTCAAGTGATATGCTGCTGCTGCTGCTACGTCGCTTCAGTCGTGTCCAACTCTGTGTGACCCCATAGATGGCAGCCCACCAGGCTCCCCTGTCCCTGGGATTCTCCAGGCAAGAACACTGGAGTGGGTTGCCATTTCCTTCTCCAGTCTGTGAAAGTGAAAAGTGAAAGTGAAGTCGCTCAGTCGTGTCCGACTAGTAGCGACCCCATGGACTGCAGCCCACCAGGCTCCTCTGTCCATGCGATTTTCTAGGCAAAAGTACTGGAGTGGCTTGCCATTGCCTTCTCCATCAAGTGATATGAGAAGAGAGCTAAAGCCTAGTAGTAAAAAGGTGTATTTTACTTCCATGGAGTTTGCAGTCTCTGAGATGAAGTTATACTACACTCATATTGACAGGAGTTCCTCTATTTCATTTTTAATAGTTTCTCCTGTATAATTAAAAACTGAGTGACCCAAAAGTAGTATTTCCTAAGGGATATAAATAATTCTAAAACTTTCTTTGACCGCTTAAAAATTCTTACTAGTTTCTTTCTCCCTAGCAATTCCAAAATTTACAAGAATTTCCTTCATTTTAGGGTGACATTACATAGAGTAATAATGACACACTATAATAAAGGCCTACAAAAACCATTCCACTTTAGTGTTATACATGTATCTGTTTGTCAATAATTCATGTCTTTCCAGAACTTAATCCTGGCACAAGAAGTTCTTTTCATTAATCAGATCTCCAGGCAACTTCATGCTAACATTAGACATCTTCAGTATAATATAAGGCAATATAAATTAGGTGATATGACTGAAATAATTAAAGTGATAAGAACTTCTTATGGATCTGCATTTATCAAAAGGTACTGTCCCCTCTGAACAGTATCATCAAGCAGTGTCCTAAAGAATGAATGAGTGTATGGGAAAGGTGTATCACATTAAGTCTCCCCTGTTCTGAAACTGGTTGAAGATGAACACATGCTATGACCCAACAATTCCTACAGAACTATAGTTTCTAGTTATATGCCCAAGAGAGACGCAGATGGAAGGTCACCAAAAAACTCACACGAAAATGTTCACAACAGCAGTATTCATAATGAGAAAAATTTACAACTCTGTACATGCCCATCAATAGTAGAATGGATATGTAAATGGTGGTATGTTTATAGAATAAAGCAGAGCAGTAACAATGAGCAAATTGTGATGGATCTCACAAACACAAATGAGTGAAAGAAATCAAATATTAGAAAGTGCAAGTGATTCTACTCCATGCGTAATGTGGGGAGGGTTACTGGGATTCTGAGAATGCTTTGTCACTGGATTTAAAGGTTGCTTGCTGCTGCTAAGTCACTTCAGTCGTGTCCGACTCTGTGTGACCCCATAGACGGCAGCCCACCAGGCTCCCCTGTCCCTGGGATTCTCCAGGCAAGAACACTGGAGTGGGTTGCCATTTCCTTCTCCAATGTGTGAAAGTGAAAAGTGAAAGTGAAGTCGCTCAGTCATGTCCGACCCCCAGGGACCCCACGGGCCGCAGCCCAGCAGGCTCCTCCATCCATGGGATTCTCCATGGTTATTTAATCAGATTGAAAATTCAGCTCTCTGTGCACTTATGATGTGTCATCATTTTGCATATATATTATTCTTTAGTATATAATTGAAGAAAGTGGCAGAAGATACAGGTCAGAGGAAATTGTGTGCCTTATTGCCACACCAGAGCAGATTGGTTGACTGTCTCACCTCCACAACTTTGGGAAGAAATAGGAACCAAGCCTTGGACTTCAAGTTCTTCAAAATTTTGAATACCTACATAACAAGACCTATGTCTATTTATATTTTCTTTTAATAGTACGAAGTGCTTAGTAAACCTCTTTATGATGATAATGACAAGAGTTGTAGTAGTTGGTGTTAATTCAGTATTGTTGTCATTTAAGATAAGGGGAATCATGACAGATGAGCTGCTTTAAGCATAGTTTACATTGATATTATTAAGTGACACATAGCCTATAATCAGTAACATCCACTCGGAAAATAACACTATTAGCACAAATATATAAATAGACTCTTGAGAGTCCCTTGGACGGCAAGGAGATCCAACCAGTCCCTCCTAAAGGAGATCAGTCCTGGGTGTTCACTGGAAGGACTGATGGTGAAGCTGAAACTCCAATACTTTGGCCACCTCATGCGAAGAGCTGACTCATTTGAAAAGACCCTGATGCTGGGAAAGATTGAGGGCAGGAGGAGAAGGGGACAACAGAGGATGAGATGGTTGGCATTACTGACTCAATGGACATGAGTTTGGGTAAACTCTGGGAGTTGGTGATGGACAGGGAGGCCTGGCGTGCTGTGGTTCATGGGGTCACAAAGAGTCGGACACGACTGAACAATTGAACTGAATACATGTCTTACCAATTTCATGTATGACTGTCATACCTAAAAACAATGCTTAACTGGCTTAAACATAAAATGATGATTTGGCTGGCTATTCTTTACAGGTAAGGGTATAAACTACCAACCTGTGTTTTGCAGGTGACTGCTATTTGAAGGACTGGTCTTCCTGGAGCCTGTGTCAGCTGACCTGTGTGAATGGCGAGGACCTCGGTTTTGGTGGAATACAGGTCCGTTCCAGAGCAGTGATAATACAAGAACTAGAGAACCAACATCTGTGCCCAGAGCAGAAGCTGGAAACAAAATCATGTGATGGTGAGTGCGACCATTCATAACACCTATTTATTTTAGTGTTGTGTTCATAAGCAAAAGAAAAAGTGTAAATTTTTCTGTTAGATAAGGAAATTTGCTAAGATCTCACTTTTTAAAAGTTGAGAATTAGGTTAAGGGTATGATTCTGAATTCTAAAGATTTGAAGAGTCTTGCCACCCTTCATAAGTTAGGTATGAAATACTTAAAAGTATCTCTAAATTTTATGTTAAAAAAAGCTAAGATCATTCAGAGCATGTTGTTTCTACGTACCTATAACAATCCAGATCCAGTGTGAATCTAAAAATATCAGTTTATTTAAATCAAAAGAAAAATTACAAAAAAATAGCAAAATGAGACATTTTACTATAGTCTCAGAAATTGATAAAGTATTGGTAAGGACTGGTCTAAAGTTTACATACAGAATATATAAAAATATATGTTTATATGTCTGTGTGTATATGTATACACACACAGAGCCGTGCACCTAGTATAAGCAATACATTACACTTACAAAAACCACAAAGCATTATTGTTACCTAGCAGAGAATGTCTTGCTCAAAAAAAAAAAAAAACCTCTCATTCTTGCTTATGTTCTGAAGTAATTAAGGAGCATGACATATATTAGCAAAGAACGGCCAAAATAACATCTGTATTACTGAAAAGTTGAGGAAAGCTTAGAATGTTGAACAGTGCTTAGAATAAAAGCCACCTGAGCTAGATGACTTAACCCAGGAATTACTGAATTATCCACTTTATTGATTACATTTTCTCAAATTTACCAACCATATTCTGGGGACAGGGTAAGTAAAGAAGGAGAAATAGGACAGCAGTTACAATAAATGAGTTAATTCCCAAGAAAAGAAAGAATTGTTTACCCCATAATGACAATTAGGAATCGGCAACAACAATTGCAAAGAAATTCTCTCATTCACCCACAGAACTAAAAACTGGAAGCTACAATTCTAGAGCATTGCATATCAAATGTTATGCAGGGTGCCGCAGCAAAGTATTTAGAAGGGAATGTAAAGCCTTACATGCTTATACAGGAGAGAAAGTGTAATATAAGCTCGACGTTCAACTCAATTTAAAAAAAAGGAAAGAAAAGAGAAATAGAGTATAAATAATACAGATAAATACAAATTCAGCGAAATAGAAAATAACCAAGATAATCAATAAAACCAATAGCTTGTTTTTTGATCAAAGTAGACCACCTCATGGAAAACTCAATGAAACAAAAAAGAGGACAAAGTTATAATACTGATAGTGTTTAAAAACTGTAATTTCTGTGAATACATTTTGTTAATAAATGTAAAAACTTGACAGCTATTTAGAATGTTATTTATCAAGAGTAATAGAGAAGCAAAGCATGGACTCACTAACTATTAAAACCCAGGTGTATCAGATAGGCCCACACATGCACACACAATAAAACCATTTATGTGAAATCTTAAGAAATAAAACAAAGTTGGGTAGAAAAAAAAAAAAAAATCTCCCCAGTACAACACCAAGATCACAAACAAAAATGATAAACAATAAAAATACTTTTAGATCAAAATTTAAATCTTCTACATAGTGAAACAGGAGGAGAGCATGACAATCCACTTTAGTATTATTGCTTGGAGAATCCCATGGACAGAGGAGCCTGGCGGGCTGCAGTCCATGGAGTCGCAAAGAGTCAGACACAACTGAGCATGTGCAGATAGTAAAACAGATCATAAACCAGGTTACCAGACAAGCCACAAACATAGAAAATATATTTGAAGTCAGTTTGAAGGAATTACTGTCTAGAACAACTATCCTAAAACTTTTCAGCATTTCAAGACAATTTCACAGTTGAAAAATTGTGGAGGACCCCAAATGGCTTTTCTTTGATGTATACATATCAAACTTTTGCACACTGAAAAATGACAACTGTTAAGTTTTTAAATATTTGGTAACTTATTTAAAACAATCACAAATCAATTGTATGTTATCATAACATATTTCCCGAAAAATAACTATTTTCCAAAGCAAAAAGAAAGTAACTTTAATGACAGGCGTGGTCTTCTTTTACACTTTTTCACACCTCTGTAACATCTGGCTTAACGGAAGACAGCTGGATTCTCTTATCTGCCTCTGCATTCAGTCTATTGGCATCTTAGTTTAGTTTCTGTATGTGAAGGAAGGCCAGGCTTACTTACCCAGGTGTGCAGTTAGAGCGGAAAATCCTCACACATACTCTGAGGGAATGCCAAAGGCATCCCTGTTCCCTGGACCATCATCTGAGAACTGTTATTCTAGAATAAAACATTCCCACAACTCAGAAAAGGCATAGATTTCAGTAGAAGGGTTGGGGACAACCAAAAGACATACATAAGCAGTTCACAAGAGGAAATCTGAATGCTGCAAAACGTTTTCCTTACTGTTTGATAGCTTTGGTAATAGCTGCAAGTTAAATCCCAGGGACAAGGGAGCCTGGTGGGCTGCCGTCTATAGGGTCGCACAGAGTCGGACACAACTGAAGTGACTTAGCAGCAGTAGCAGAAAGTTAAAATGACAAGATAGCTTTCCACACCCGCAAGACTGACAAGAAATTTAAATCTGGAACTTATAAATGTTTGTGAGGGTTTAGAGTGATAGTAACTCTTATTCACTGCTTGGGGTATGTAAACTGTCACCATTTAAAGAAAAAAACGACCTGTGTTTAGTAAAGTTTCAGCCATCCCTACAGTAATGCCCAGAAATTTCCCTTCTAAATATTTACCTTAAGGAAGCACTAGGAGGCTTGCGGAGAAGGCAATGGCAAGCCACTCCAGTACTATTGCTTAGAAAATCCCATGGATGGAGGAGCCTGGTAGGCTGTAGTCTGTGGGGTCGCTAAGGGTCTGACACGACTTCACTTTCACTTTCACTTTTCACTTTCACACACTGGAGAAGGAAATGGCAGCCCACTCCAGTGTTCTTGCCTGGAGAGTCCCAGGGACAGGGGAGCCTGGTGGGCTTCCGTCGATGGGGTCGCACAGAGTCGGACACGCCTGAAGTGACTTAGCAGCAGCAGGAGGCTTGCACAAGGTTGAGCTCTGAGGCACTGCTGTAATAGCATGAATTGAACACAACCTAAACGTCCACCCATAGAGGAAATAAATTGTAGTAGTTAGTATCATGGAATTCTATGTAGCAGTTAAAATTAATGACTGTGTCTGTATTAAAAAATCACATAGAAATATTTAATCTATAACATTGACTATTAAGTTTCAAAAAGATATATGTATCATGTGTCAATATAATGCTTTTTAAATTTTAAAACTGCCTAAAAATAATACTGTAAGTCATTTATGGATTGGCCTGGCATGCTGTGATTCATGGGGTCTCAGAGTCAGACACGACTGAGCGACTGAACTGAACTGAACAGTATAGTTATATTCAAAGAATAAAAAGCCTGTCACAGAAATGCTTGTATCTACTTCAAAATAGTACATATTGCAGGACAGGTATGGAGAGAGATCAGGAAAGAATATAATAGGGCATCAAGTTTGTTAGTTTTTTTAACTCATCAACAAACAAAAGTAGAGCAAATATGACTAAATGGTAATATTTGTTAAAATTGAATGATGGGTAGTTGAATATATTTTTTCAGTTACTCTCTGTCCTCATTTGTATGTCTGATATAATGCTTTAAATAAAACATATATTTAAATTGAAAATCTAGGTTCACATCAAAGAGTATGGTAGCTGACTTGGAAAATTAGTTGGCATTTAGGCACACATCTGGAATTTTCTAACATCTATATGGCAACTTCAGGATGGTAACTTCACATTTGAATCATTCAGGATGGACTTCTTATCCCTTTCCAATTGTTTATAAATATTTCACTAATACTTCTCTCCATGATTGCCCCCTGGCCTTCAGCATGCCTCTGTTAATGTGTATTGTGCCCTGCAGATGGACAGTGTTACGAGTATAAATGGATGGCCAGTGCTTGGAAGGGCTCTTCCCGAACAGTCTGGTGTCAAAGATCAGATGGTGTAAATGTAACAGGTAAACCTTCCATTCCTCTTTGTTCTTTGAAAGTCTTCCTATAACTCACATGTATTTTGTTAAAGAAAATAATTAAGAAAGCAGAGATATTCTTTCAGTATTCCACATGCAGTTGAGTTCACGATACCTGAGCTGTATACCTGATGACCAGTGATAAATTATTTTACTTTTAAATGTTTCAACTAAATTCCCCCTCACCCAGCCTTTTTAGATATTACTGTCTAATTCTAATTACTATTATAAGTAAATCTCAGATTGTTTCCATAAAAACTTATATATTAATAACTTATTACATGCTACAAAGTCAGTGTTTTGTTGACTATATCTGTTTTTGTACCTTAGAGGCAATATATGCAGTCCAAAAATATTGCCAAGAGAATAGATTATACAAGTCCAAATATTTGCTTCAATTCAGAAATCTATGACCTCTAGTTTTTTTTAATTAACTAAGATACCAGACCTATTGGTAAAACTCAAGCTCAGAGCATCTGAGTAGTCACTGTACCTACTCTGTTCCCACTCAAACCTTATTATACATTGAAAGGAGACATCCAAATAAAGAGCTTTTTTTAAAATTCCCTTTGACCCAGACAGACCCCATAGAATTAATCTACAATTACTACAAGTTTCCTTATCTGAGTCCAGTAAATGCAAGGGATCCCAAAGACCCTTGAAGAGGAAAGAAAATTGGCTCACGAGATAGAGTGAGCCAACCTGTAAAAATTTCCTATCAAGGAACTAAGTTCAGAACGAGAACCTCAGCGTCAAGCCTGTGGACCCAGAGATGGATCCCTAGTGTCTCAAACAACGTATTTGTGGAGATCTGTCCACAGGACTCTCCATAGGGTAACCTGAGGGTTGCACGTTAACTATTCAGAGGACCTGCTGACCTGCTGCCATTGTTTTGACCCTCTGGCGGAAAAAAAGGTAGTGTGCATTTTGATGCCTCTGAGTAATATCTATTTGTAAATTTAACTGTAGCATCTACAGTAAGATGACAGGATCAGGGATCATTATGCTTTTTGGAAAGCATAAATTTTTATATTGAATTTTAAATTACTTGGATTTACTGAAACCTAATGCTAAAGCTGAAACTGCAATACTTTGGCCACCTCATGCAATGCGTTGACTCACTGGAAAAGACTGTGATGCTGGGAAAGGTTGGGGGCGGGAGGAGGAGGGGACAACAGAGAATGAGATGGCTGGATGGCATCACCGACTCTATGGACATGAGTTTGAGTGAACTCCGGGAGTTGGTGATGGCAGGGAGGCCTGGCGTGCTGTGATTCATGGGGTCGCGGAGAGTCGGACACGACTGAGTGACTGAACTGAACTGAATTATACATTTCCAGCCTATGAAAGCTAGAGCAGGATGTCAAATTGTATTCTTGTGAAGATAAGATTTTATACATGAGCAATCTGGATTAAGAAACACTTGATAATAGCAACTCTCAGGGGACACATCTATAATAAAGACATCTACCAGGAAACCCTTTGCTCTCTGACAGTGTCATTTTCTGGAAAAAAAAATCCAAGCAAGCCACTCTCAGAGGCAACAGGGGGAGACGGAGCTCTGGGGAGAGGAGCACAGGCTTTCTGAACCTGAAGACATTAGAGAGGCGGTCCTTCCCAGGTGGCAGTAGTGGTGAAGAACCTGCCTGCCAACGCAAGCAATGTAAGGGATGCAGGTTCAATCCCTGGGTCAGGAAGATTCCTTGGATGAGGGCATGCCAACCAACTCCAGTATTCTTGCCTGGAGAATCCCCATGGTCAGAGGAGTCTGGCGGGCTACAGTCCACGGGGTCACGGAGAGTCGGACACAACTGAAGTGAATTAGCATGCATGGACACCACTCAACTCAGGTGTTGAAAATAAATGTCTACCTTCTTTAAGCTAATCAGGAGTTTTACAGCTTTCCCAGTGAATCCTGTTAGTTTTCAGTATTTTTTTTTCCAAATATGGATGCAAATAATCGTTGTCTGACTTTTATTCTACACATTCTTTTCACACTGAAATTGGGGCTATTCCCCAATATAAAGGTAAGTCAAATTTTAAAAGACTTACCTGCAGAAATCATATTTTCAATTTCTTTTCCATATAGTAGAGTATCCCATGTATTTATCCCCATCTAAAGTTGTTTTATAGCAAAAAAGAAAGAAAGAAATTCTGTAAATGATTTGTAATAAAACACTATATGCATTTTTCTCCCATCTTTTAGGAGAGGTGAGACTGTTTATGGGAAATAGACAAGCATGTAAAGTATATTACCTACCATGATCGATTATTCTCATTTTATGAATAGTTGTCCTTACAGGAAGCTCACAATGTTTTCCTTTGTCCTCATATGTTTAATGCTAATACCTTCAGTACAGCCATGTCACTCCAGCTGCCTTCCAATGACTAATCAATTTTCCATAACAACTTTTCTGTGAATATTTTGTTTATAATGTTAAGTGATAAGGCAAAGAATTAACATCTTTAATTCAATTCCAGAGGTTCATCAGTTCAATAAATAAAGGAAAATTTTTGCTTTGCTAAAATTCTGTGAAATTGATCAAGTGTGGTTTGAAACTATGAGTTCTTTACATGCTGCCAGTTCTCTTTCTTAATGACAGCTAGTCTCATCCTAAAAACTTCATTGTAACCACTGTGGCATACCTGGTACTAAACTCAAGAAGGAGGAGGAAATAAGAGGAGTCACTGGAGAACTGCGGTGTCAAGTTAAAACAGTAGTGCAGACATACCACTTAGAAGCTGCATTTGTCTTCTTATATACCAAAAAAAAAAAAAAAAAAAAATCCTGAATTAGTGACTTTTTCCAAAAGAAATATGTATTATAAAAAAATCCATTTATAAGGTTGTCACATAAATCAAAAAGGTATCTTAAGTTGAAGACTTTATTTGAAAAACAAGGAAAGAATTTAAACTTTAAAAGAGAATTAAATCTGCTTTTTAATGATGGCCTTGGTCTCAGAAACTGACATTAGCTTGCAGACAATTAGTGTTTTCAAAATATCAGCTATAAAATTATCTAATCAACAGGTACTTACTAAGCACCTGCTGGGGTGGCAGGTGTTGTGTCCTCTGAAGAAGGGTCTCAAATTCCTAAATAAAGTGGTCAAGGTTAACCAGCTGCCCTCAGAAGTCTGTGGGACTCCCAAGGGGGTTCAGGATTCAAAGACTAGTCTACAACAATGGTGTATTTTTTTTAAATCACTGCAAGAGATGCTACTTGTCAAAATATGATTTTCTGTTCTGCAGGGGGCTGCTTGGTGGTGCGCCAGCCTGATGCTGACAGGTCTTGTAACCCACCGTGTAGTCAACCCCACTCATACTGTAGCGAGGTATGTGTGAATTCATTAGAGTAGACTAGCCAGCCTCATCCTTTGTCACCACACTGCTTCTGGTACAATCCATTCCCTCCCCCCCCCAAAAAAATGTCTTGCATAAAAATTCTATTTTGGGACTACTTCTTTTTATCAGTATAAATAATTCTGAATGCACTTCCTTGTACCATTAGAATAAATTTGTATAAGGTACCAAAAAATTGTGTTATTTCTTACATAGTGGTGACAGAAATTACGTGGAGTCAGTTCCCAGAGCAGTACCTCTTTAGAGCCTCCCCTTCGGGTCAGGTGTGGTATACTTACAAAGATCACCTTGCATGCAGAGTGTAAGTCTTGTTCTCCTGCAGACGAGGACGTGCAGTTGTGAAGAAGGGTACACTGAAGTCATGTCCTCCAGTGGCACGCTTGAGCAGTGCACACTTATCCCCGTGATGGTGATTCCCACTGTGGAGGACAGACGAGGAGACGTGAAGACCAGCCGGGCAGTGCATCCAACCCAGCCCTCCAGTAACCCAGTGGGACGGGGACGGACCTGGTTTCTGCAGCCGTTTGGGCCAGGTGAAGTGACCAGACAGTGCTGATGAGGCTGTATATTTAACCAATAATGAGCAAGCATTTTCTTAAGACAGAATTATTTCATCTATAGTCATTTCTTTTGATACTGTCTTACATTCGTATAATTTTTACAATTATTATGAAAAAGGCAATCATACTCAAAATTCAGAGATATGAACCTGCTCGCTTCTGAGAAAAATTCTAGGATTGATAAATTTCAGTCGTAAATTTAGAATTATTTTCACATTGATGAAAGCAATCTCACAGTGAAAATATTAGGGGGAAATTGTGTTCTCATGCAGAACTAGAACAAATCAGAGCTATGAAAAGACATTCAAGAATTTTCCATTTGACCACAGAGTGTTAAATATTTGAACCCTAAATGGGAAGGTCAGTAATGCAGGGGATGCTTGGCAGCCAGACCAATCTCTGTCAGCGCTTGGAGCTGGCACACTCAAATACTCAGAATCTGCACTAGGACCACATACATGGGGACAGGCGTGGAGCCTTCCCGTCTCGATGGGACAGCCTAAACTTGGAGACTGACCAGACCCTTGTCATTAAACAGACAGCCCACAATGTATCCAGCAATGGACTTGAAGTCTGGAGGCTGGTCACATTCCATCCTTACCTGAACATCTGGTCTCCTCCGCTGATTCCGCCACATACTCATCCCTGGAACTAAGCTGGGGCTTGAAAAATGTGCTACGAGAGCTACATGTAACTCAGCTCATGCCACTTCTCCTCACACCCTAGAGGGATTACCACTTCATGACCAAAGGAAATTGCCAGGCAAAGCAAAGCATAAACTACTTCCTAACTCCATTAGAAACTTGAGAAAGGAAGGAAAGAATTTGCATAGCTAGCACAACTGTATTTTTTAATGCATGGAGTCAAAACACTTTACCTCACTGGTGAATCACTATTGGGATTTTTTTTAAGTATTTTCACTGTTAGGGTGATTCATATATAACCACATCATCCCTGACTTTATTAGATTTTGATCTGAAAATAAAATTTATTTTGTAAAGCTGACCTGTCTGTGTAAGCATGGGAAGCTCTTCTTCTCAGTGTGCAAGATGGCGAACCAACAAATAGCCATTTGCAATCTTGACCTTGACCAAGAATTCAAGCAGATCTCCTCATATAAAACTGCTTTTTAAATATAACATATTATTATTGTCATTTTTCATTTTATGTTCCTAAAATGAGCATTTTAATATATTAAAAAGCTATACATTATAAAAACATACAATTAGATCATGCTCTTGTTTTCTGAAAAACCCAAAAATATTTGTTGAACTTCTCTCAGAACAGATAAACCCAACAGTAGAACAGTTCTTTTGATTTTGAACTCACTCAGTTTTTTAAATATTTAGAATTGAAAAAAAGAATATCTAGAATATTAACTTGGTTTATTTCCAGCATATAACAACTCCAAAGTTGATCCAGCTGTAGGCAAAAATCATCATCATCATCATCATCATCATGATAGTACTCATTTGCTTTTGATGTCTTTCAAATGTTGGATAAACCAGAGTCTCTGTGGGATCAGTTTGCCCAATCTATAATTTCAATTTTAAAATTAATGTTTAGCTGGTTGGGTATAACAGAAAATATATGTTGGTGTGAGGAACAAGTTAGGCAAAATCATTAATACTATCATCCGTTTGAAGTTTATTCAGAATATAAAACAGAAGTTCAAAGAGAATGAGACCAGAAAACCAAATTTTAAAAGTTCCTGTCATAAAACTAGAAAAAAGTTCCTGTCTTGTCTGATACCATAAATAGAAAAGATAGAAAAAAGTTATTTTGAGATTCTTTCATGTGTTAATCAAACTTGGTTATTTTTACAAATGATATTGTCAAATTAATTTTAAAGCACACTCTAAAGTATAAACTAGATAAAGGATTATTAATTCCAAAAATGTTAAATATATTTACTTTCATCTGAAAAAAATATTTAAATGACAAAATTTACATTGAGATACCTGTCAGCATCAAAAAAGTTGTAGGAATTTCTTGAATTCCATTGTTTTCTTCTTTTCTCACAATTGCCATTCTGAAAATAAAATGAAAATCAGGAGAAAACATTTATATAGTGTAACACGTATGTTGCGGAGAAGGCAATGCCTAGCCACTCCAGTACTATTGCCTGGAAAATCCCATGGATGGAGGAGCCTGGTGGGCTGCAGTCCATGGGGTCGCTAAGGGTCGGACATGACTGAGCGACTTCACTTTCACTTTTCACTTTCACACATTGGAGAAGGAAATGGCAACCCACTCCAGTGTTCTTGCCTGGAGAATCCCAGGGACGGGGGAGCCTGGTGGGCTTCCGTCTATGGGGTCACACAGAGTCGGACACGACTGAAGTGACTCAGCAGCAGCAGCAGCAGCAACACGTATGTTGAGTTTAAAATCCATATAGGAAGTAGCAGAAATTTAGACATATTAACTTGAAATCTGAACTTGAATTGCAACATTATTTATCATTTTTCAATTCAGTTTTCATTGATAATTTATCTTTAATGAAAGAGCATCTAACACAAAATAGCAGCTTTGCATTAATCATTAACTCTGCCTAAGCAATAATTCATTTTGAGTTTTGAAAGAACTTGGTCATGTGTGACTGGTCGTTGGTCATAATTAAAGACTGTAATATATATGGCTGCTGCTGCTGCTAAGTCACTTCAGTCATGTCCTACTCTGTGTGACCCCATAGACGGAAGCCCACCAGGCTCCCCCGTCCCTGGGATTCTCCAGGCAAGAACACTGGAGTGGGTTGCCATTTCCTTCTCCAATGTGTGAAAGTGAAAAGTGAAAGTGAAGTCGCTCAGTCGTGTCCGACCCTTAGCGACCCCATGGACTACAGCCTACCAGGCTCCTCCATCCATGGGATTTTCTAGGCAATAGTACTGGAGTGGCTTGCCATTGCCTTCTCCGAATATATATGGCAGACTAATGTAAATTAACGACCAATATCTACTCTTCTTAGACGGGAGACTGAAGACCTGGGTTTACGGCGTAGCAGCCGGGGCATTCGTGTTACTCATCTTCATTGTCTCCATGATCTATCTAGCTTGGTGAGTGTTTAAATGTTTAAAAATCTAAGGAGATCTATTTCAGGGGAAATACTTTCAATTGGCCATAACCAGGAACAGCAATCTAATGTCTCAAATAAGCATTCCACATTTATTTAGGGTTCATCTGAGTTTCTGAATAAGCATAGATGGATAATCTAAAAGCAACTGAATCCGAACCATTTTATTTCTGAATATGAGCCAGAACTGCCCCAGGCCATCTTCTCAAGTGGTTCCCCCTGGCTGTGTAAGCACCATATATTACTTTGTATAGTTATGGTGAACTGTACATTTTTTATTAAGATACTACCGAGGAAGAGATTATGATAATACCTAATTCAACTGCCTTTTAAAACATATTATAAGTTGTGTTATTTATAAAAGTTTGTGGACAAATATAAATGACTATACTATAACATTACTCCACTATTAGTACCAGAGAAATTATATCTAGATAATTTACCTTTTACAGGATAATAACATACTTGACGGGTTTTGGTTCATGTTTATTCAGAGCATAAAACTGAGGAATTAAAAAACCAGAAAATCAAATCTGGGGGTTGAATTTAGAAAGTGTAGGCAATTAAGCAATTTTTAAGTTTATCATTGTTTCAGTTTTTTCCATTTAAAGCAATAAAAATTACAAATGAAGCTTTTCTTTCTCACCGTTTTATTGATTTTTTTTTAACAGCAAGAAGCCAAAGAAACCCCAAAGAAGGCAAAACAACCGGCTGAAACCTTTGACCTTAGCTTATGATGGAGATGCTGACATGTAAGTCGTAACTTACCCTGAAGCTTCCAATTCCAGCTTTCTGCCTTTGCTGTAGATATCCAGAGGCCACAAAGCTATTCAAACTGTGTGGATTAAACTACAGTGTTACTTCTTAAAAGATCATCATTAAGGAAGGAGTGAAAATCACAGTGCCACTGGATATACCAGGACAGTACTACTTACACCGAAACCATCAGCCCTGAGAATTCTGGGAGATTTCGTTTATACATGATGCATTCTGAGAGTTTTACGTGATCTTTTCTGAAATCTACCAACTGATAATTCACTTTCATCTCTAAAAACATGATGGTGGGATTGGCCAGTTTAGGATGCCTGATGCAAGCCTCTGTCTTCAGTGTTAACCCCTAGTAACATTTTAGCATGAAGAGTTTAATACCAAAATCTCTACACTACTGTATTCAAATATAACAACACGCCTACTCAATTGAATGATACACATTATTATGTCAGATTATATACTTGTTAATAAGCAATTTTAATGGTGGCTAAAGATTAGCTCTAAACTGAGCAGAAAACCCATTGAATAAATTCAGCATCTTGGTGGTTGATAATAGTTTCATTGAGCTGCATTTCAGAGGCAAAGACGCTTTTGTAAGACTTCTTGTCTCTCTCCAAAGTACGAATGCTGGACATGTACTAGTACCTTAGAAGAGTCCTCAAGTTCGGTATTTTACCATGGTTATTGTCCGGAAAACAAATCTGCTTGTGTTAATACAGTACATTTCTACTTTCCCTAATTCTCAAACTGGTTGCCTGCATCTTTTTTACGGAAGGCACATTTTTGCACTATATTAGTGCAGAGCATGATAGGCGCTTAACCAGTATGGCCATAGAAACTGCCTCTTTTCATATGGGATGAAGACATCTGTGCTCAAAGTGTCGTGGAGACATTCACAAGTTCTTGTGTCCTGAAGAGAGTAAAAGTTCAGCTGGGGTGGCGACAGGGTGGAGTTAGCTGTTATATCTGCTGCATACATGCTTCCTCATCGCTGCAGCCATTGTGATAGCAACGACATGGCGATAACTTAAGTGTTTAAGTCCCGAACTCATTAACCCTCCAAAAGATGGATCCCTCTAGTCGGTTTCTAATTGTACTTTGAAGGCTGTTTATGACTAGATTTTTATATTTGTTATCTTTGTTAAAAAAAGAAAAGAAAAGAAAAAAAGGAGCTGGTTGTCTTTTTAATTTTGAGCAGATGGAAAAAAATAATTTATTGGTGATTTTTTGTAATTAAAAGAAATCAAAATGGTCTGATTTTTTTTTTTCCTCCCAGATTTGTTTTCCTACTTTCGGATGGAATGTATTTCAAAATCCATAGTTTAGTCTTTCTCAGTGGCAAAATTTGAAGCAAATCTTTTTAATGTATGATATAAAAAACTAGAATTTTCAAAAGAGAAGAATATTTTGTCCAGGACCTCATGAAATGTCTAGACCAAGGGTGGTACTTCTTTTTTTTTGTAAAAGGTCAGATGGTAAATATTCCATCCAGGTCTATGTTGCAGCTCGTCCATTCTACCATTGTGAGAACACAGCCATAGACAATACACAATGCAGAACATAGAGAATGGGCATGGCTGTTTTTCAGTAAAGCTTCCTATAAAGCCAGCAGGCCACATTTGCAAGGTGTGATTTGCTGCTCTAAAGGTTTTTTCCAGTGCTAATTCCCCACCATGTCATCTTGAGTTTTCACTCATTTACCCTCTGACTGTGATCAGTGTTTAATTTCAAAACCGAAAAACAATCATTAAACGTCTTAATGTATTGCAAGTAGTTATATTTTTCACAGATGTAGCCCTGGGAATGGCACAGTAAAATGATATCTAACTTGGCCAGTTTCTTTCATATGAAAAGAAAATCCAAAAGGTGCCATTAAAAAGCAATACCATTTTTCAGGCAACATTTTTGCAACAACCTTTGGGAGAGGGGAGGACATCAGATGTTCAGGTCTTTAAAAAAAAAAGTATCACAAGCCATTTTATCTTAAACATAGCTGTGTTGCTGTACAAGTGGTTAGGACTAGAAGGTATTTCACCTTTGTACTAAAGTTTGAATTCACCCTACTGTTCATTCTAGAGTATCTGCAAAGATTACAAAAGATAGATTAGAATGTCATTGTCCCTCAAATAAGCAGATTTCTACATATTTCAATAAGCATTAAAGGTGGTATGCACTAATACCTTGATCAGTATTTCCTGTGTTAAGCAATGTGTAAATAATTTCTGAGCAAACAGGTTATCAGGAAAGTGAGAATTTTGCCTTATACCAAGGATTTCAACAAGGAAAAGCATGAAAACAAATTCCATCTCATATGTCTTACTAAAGAGGAAGACAAAAATAATATTGTCACCCTAAAACTGTGATTGTCAATAAATATACTCAGGGGTCTCCCAGATAATCCTCAAGTTGATTTGAGTAAAATGAGCTCCCATTTGTCCAAAATGGTTGAGAAAGAATCTATTACCATTACTTGAAGAATCTTGCTAAGTCTTATGAAATGCATGCCACACCTAATGCCCTTGAGATTGTTGAGTGGAATAAATTGTTACTACTAATGCTATACTTATAATACTGTAAAATGGCATTCATTCAGAAAGCAGATAAGTATCTTCCTACCTATACTGTTAAAATTAAATGAATTCATAGGTCAAAATTATGTTATGAAAATCCAAGGTGACCTTATTCATAAATTGATTACCTTTTACATGTATGAAGTAATCTAGATTCAGTGTGACCTAATACTAGGGAGCATATTGGAAGTTCATCATTAGGATAAATAAATACCAGATGGCCTCTTGTTAGGAAAGGTACAGAGAGGCTATTTTGGACAAATGAAGGTTACTATATTCATGTTTATAACATGAAAATGGCCTTATTTTTGTTCTTGGCATAAGTCAATAATGAGTTAAATACTTTACTGGGATTTCATCAAAACAGTATTCCTCCTGTTCATTCTAAGAATTCAGGAGGGGAATATAGTAGTAACTTGTCTATTGACACTTTTGCCTTACCAAAATGGTCTGTGAGCCCACAAAGATGGGAAGAATCACTGTTCTTAAGTACGAAGGTCTACTTAGTCGGATAAAAAAAAGAAATGAAAAATTTGACACAGTATTATTTTGTTGGACTGTTTCCATTTAAACGACATAGAAGTGACATAACTGATCTATCTTGAAAGGGGGTGATTTGTTCATTCATCAATATCTAATCTAGGAAACTGACCATAATCCTTATTTCAAAGCCTTTTTGAGGACACTACAGTGTAGCTTAAAGCTAATTTGAAAAGGGGTTCATAAAAGCATGTTCTTAATTATAGCAAAAGCACAAAGTACCTGTAATAAGACTAATATTTATTGAATTATCACACATAAGACACTCTGCTAGATATTGTAAAATATTAGTAATGGCTTTTGTTTACATGCATATCGAAGACATTCAAAAGAAGGGGGAAAGCTTAATGAGTGAAAATGACACACACATCACCCTTCACTCTAGATTTGGTGTTCAAACTTGGTTAATATTTTTCCTTATGTAATGTCTGTGTGTCAGGCCATGCTGTCAGGCTTGGGCTATATGTCTGCTCCACCCTCAGGCAGGTGGCAGTGGTTCCAGCAGCTTAATCTGAACCCTCTTAAGTTCCTAGACATTTCAAGACAAAGTCAGTTATTTAAAACTTCTCACAGGAAGCAAGTAACGCTTCTCAATTTTTTTTTAACCTCCAACTCGCTATATACCCTTGCTCCTTTACAATGATTTTCAATGCCTGGTCTCTTGTCCAGTCTGCTCCCTTAGCAACAACTAGTCTTGTCTGCTTCCCCTAGAACCATCTTCTGCTAAACATGCCTACATTTTTAATAAGAAAAGAGGTGACTACCTATGTCTCTTTTCTGTTGAAGTCAAAGTGTCACTTAGAGTGTGAACAGTTTGGTTTAAACAGATTGTACCAGTCAAAGACATGGATAAAGAAGGGAAAGCTGTGGATGACATCCCTCCCACCCCACCCCACAAAAAGACCTTTTCTGTAAAAATGTCAATTCTTACCTTAGATTTAGTCCTACCCAGTACTCCCTCCACCAACCTTCCCCTTGTGTCTCTGTACACGTCCTACCCTATTAGACAGCAAGGGAGGCCTGCAGCTCTCAAAACTGACAAAAGAGCCTGTCCTTAGGCTGAATCAAGGTTTGAATAGACTTGCAAGAAATCAGGCTTCCCAAATGGCCCAGGGTCTCACTATCTGTAAATATATTATCAAATTAAAATGTGTTTCTTGTTCTGTTTCCCCTCTAAGCTTGAGGGTGTTGAAAGAACAGTCCGTGAACACATCTGTGAGGAATCAGGTCAGACATGATCTTGCCTGGGTCTGATTGCTATGTGAGAACTGAAATTGCTGCCTGTCCCCTCTGGTGCTGCCCTCTGGTGGCCGGAGCTAACCGAGCGGGATTTCAGGGTCTGAAACAGGAGATGGGCCCCGCAGATGGGACTGTAAAAAGGATATTAGGCAGTGTGATAGGATAATTGTGTATCTAGCAGGGACACTGAAAAATGGGTATGTCTACATTGTTAAATGAGCAAAACAAATACTAAATGGATAGAGTTAATTTTGTAGCTTTATGTTTTTGTGCTTCTACCAAGCTTGATCTTAAAATGGGCAATTTTATGAAGACACTTAGCTGTGAGAGTCACGTTTCCAATGATCAAAAATCTCTAGTCTATTTAGACTGTCCTTGGGTGTCAGTCTTCCTGTGTTTTGTAGATTTTTTTTTAATCAATACTTTCTGGATTACCTGCTTTGAAAGCTCATTGAGCTTCTCCCAACTATTTTTCAGGACTCTATTTATGTTTATTTTTTTTAATAAACATTAAGATTTCCTTTCTGGTACTTTTTTCTTGCCTATTTTTAGCACAGAGATTTTGAAGCGATCGGTATCTGTCGTTGTAAAATATAACTTTATTAAATTTGCAATGTCTTTCTATAAATTATAACCCCCTAAATGTGTTTTCTTTTTGGTTAATTTAATTACCTGAGTATTTATTTTGTTTAAATAAGAAGGCAGCTGTCTAAGAAGTTTTTGTTAATATTACTTTGTAAATTGTGTAATGTAATTTATTTTAAATTATGTACATTTCTTTTTTAATGCACAAGAGGTCTATGTACAATTTACTACAGATTTGCGAATATTGTCACTAAGCTTTACTCAGTTAATACAGATGGCATGTGAAGATGTAATATGCTTTTTTACATTTTCATATGGGTTATTTGTAAATAACTGTTGCTGATAAACATAAACACGGAGATCATTTTCATTCTACTTGTGTGTATCTGTGTTTTAATTTGCACCATTTGCTGCTGAAATGTGGGTTAACATTTATTTTCAGTGAAAAAACATCTTTTTACTACCATATTGGCCTCTCTTGGGTCTTTTTGTTTACAATCCCAATTTAGAAAGTTTGAGAGATGCAAACCTTTAAGTGTCTGCAGAAGCCACAGTTTAATCATCCTGGACAAAGGACCTCTTGGTTTCCAGGACATTACAAGGTAGTAAGCAGCAGAGGACGCTAAGACATGCTGGAACACTACGGTACAGCGCTTCTTCCCCCTCAGTCAGAAGCAAGCTGTTCCCTGTCCCTTTTCCCTGTGTCCACCAGTAGGAGACTAACCCTTAGAAACAAGGTGGAAACTCATACATTAATAAATTAAGATTCCTCACTCTCCAAATTAAGATACACATGTTAACAAATTCTGAAAGGGATGCACAAATTAGATGAATCATTGCAATTATTGTTAGGGTAGCTTGTAACTAAAACATTTTTTGAAATCGCTGTTTGCTAAAATATAACTAATAAGGAAGGAACCTGTTAAACATAGTATATAAAGCTCAAAATATACAGCTAGACTCAAATGCTTGATGAAAAAATGATTTGCAGTCTCTTAATTTTCTATCTTGCTCACTACAGCTGATTCAAGAGGACAATTTTTAAAATAACTGACATGTTTGGACATTCATAGTCAAATCACTGACTTCATTTTTTATTTTGCAACTCTAATTTATGTCCTGCAAACACAAATATGAACATGACTGGTCTACATTTTGCTGGTTGGTCTGAGTCCCCAGGGATTCCTTTCATTACACACCAAACGTACTCCAAAGAAAAGCCACCACACACTACAATTTACAGGTCTTGTCAGTGTCCATTACTCTGAAAACAGTATGTCCATACAGAGGTGCTTACATGCAGTCAGGCTTTCTGATGTTGCATCTTTTTTTTTTTTCCTTTTCTTTCAAGGATCACTCCCTCCTGCTTTCCACCTTCTGCCATAGCATCTCCCTGCCAAGGGAACTCAAGTTAACAGTCTCATATGTGTTCAGCCATGTTTTCTCCTTGATCATATAATCTTATGCATATGATGGTGACAGGAGTGGAAAAAGAGAAGACAGAAAAATGAGTTAAATTTAGTAGATACAATTGGAAAACAGCTTCATTTCTTTTCCTATTACTATTTCAAACAGAGTGAAATGTCCTTTGTCCTCCCCTTGTAAACACCTCAGGCAAATCCCATAGCTTTTTGGTCACAACTTGTGTTAGGAAAAAGACAGTCCAGGCCAGAACAAAACATCAGACTGTCTCATTGTTTTCCATTTCTTCGGTGACTAGCAAATTTGTATGTGTTGGCTACTGGGTTTGGTCCTCTCCTACATATTATCTTTAAATGGCAATTTTGGCTCTACCAAAGTAGTTGTTAATTTTAGGCCATCAACAAAATTTAAACTTTTGGGTAAAGAAAAATTTCTGAATTTTATTTCTCCACAATCTAGTTTTCTATCCCAGGCAGAGATTGTCTTAATGAGGGCCCATGCCTCTTCATCGTCTCCAGCTCTCTGCTCTTTCCTGAGCATGCTCACTGTCCTCTCTTGATGGCCCTTGAGGCCAGTGTCACATGGAGGTGATGAAGTTGGAGCCAAATCTTCTCTTGAAACCACACAATTTGCTTAGAGCTCTGCCCTTACTGTTATCTCTACCTGGAACACTCTTCCCCTTGATATAAGCCTGGCAGCTCCCTCACTTCATGAAGGTCTCTGCTCAAATGCCACCTCCTATGAGAAGTCTTCCTTGACTACCTTTATCCCTTTTATTTCCTCTTTCCCTTTTTTAGTTTTCTTTGTAGTCCTGATTTTATATATCTTTTTGGCCTGTAGTTGTGTTTTTACTCTCTCTCGGATACACATGAGAGAGGCCAAGCCTTTATCTGTTTTGATCCTCACCTGGAATCAAGTCCAACACATAGTAAGAACAAATTCTTGTGGGATGAATAAATGAACCAAAGAATTAGTGAACTGTGAGGTTAATGGACAAAGAGTCATTAAGGTTAATTAGCAGATCAGTTATAAAGAGACCACTAAGGTTAATTGACCAACTAATTCATTAAAAGCTTCAAGTTGTCAGTTCTCCGTCATGAATCATTTTATATCATTTCACTTGCCAGAAATATGTTCACCTAAACTACTCAGAAAACACAATATTGTGACATGGGAAGAGCAGTAACAGAGCAGGCAAAGAAATTATATCAGTAATGATGAGCCTGGCCTCAGAAAAGAGTGACAGCTGGCGACATGCCAGCAAGATGTGGGTGACGGGGAGAAGGAACAAGATGGCAGAGGAATAGGACAGCGAGACCACTCTCTCCCCCACAAATTCATCAAAAGAACATTCGAACATGGAGTAAAGTCCACAAAACAACTTCTGAATGCTGCCAGAGGATATCAGGCACCCAGAAAAGCAGCCCATTGTCTTCGAAAAGAGGTAGGAAAAAACATAAAAGATAAAAAGAGAGACAAAAGAGGTAAGGACAGAGCTCCGTCCTGGGAAGGGAGGCTTTAAAAAGAGAAAAGTTTCCAAACACCAGGAAACACTCTCACTGGCTAGTCTGTGGCGAGCCTTCGAACCTCAGAGGGCCACATAACCGGGAGGAAAAAAGAAAGAAATAATTAAAACCCACAGATTACCCACCAAATGGTAACTCCCAGTGGAGAAGCAGCGCAGACACCTGCATATGCCATTAGCAAGTGGGGGCTGGGCAGGGAGGAGCCGGCTGAACTGCTTAGAGAGAGGACTGGGCTTGAATGCCGCGAGAACAATCTGAGAGATCTAACAGGGGATAGCAAAGCAGACTGGGATAGCTTCCCTGCGAAAAGGCAGAAAGCTGTAACCTAAGACTCCGCCAGCCCTGCTCACAGAACAAAGGGCTGAGCAGAGTGAGCCAGCTGCGGTCGGCCCATCCCCCATCCCCCGCTGAGACAGGCAGGGAGGGCAGCCAGAGCCGGAGGGGGCAACCGCGGACCCAGAAAGGCATCCGATACAAACTGCAGGCAGGCTTGTTGCTATTCAAGACATCTTGGGCTCAGGCCAGTCAATATCCGCCTGAGAAGGTGTGCCGGTTGTACACCCAGAAAACTGAGTGGCAGGGACTGGGGAGGTGATAAGTCACAGCGACTGTGCTCACCAAACGCCTGGTCACCTGAGCTGCTCGGACCTGGGAAGGCACAAAACGCAGGCCCAACCAAGTCTGCGCCTTTGTGGAGTACCCGAGAAACTGAACTTGAGACGCTCAGACCTGGGAAGTGCATACAACCCAGCGCTGGGCTTGGACAGTTCCCGGCAGAGCAACCTAGAGCCTGTGCAGTGTAGATTGGGACAACACACGCACTGTGAGCAGGGGCAAACCCAGTGTGGCTGAGATGCTGTGAGCACTCCCCACAGACGCCAGAGATATTTGTCTGCAGCGTTCCTCCCTTCCCAGAACAGGACTGAACAACTGAGCCTTAAAAAGTGTCCACCCGCCCCCTAATATCAGGGCGGAAATTAGACACTGAAGAGACCAGCAAACAGAAGCTAAAACAGAGGAAACCACCTTGGAAATGACAGATAGAGAAGTCTAGAGACTACTCCAAGAATAAGACCAAAAACCAGAGGCAAGAGGCTTAAGCCCGAATCCTGAGAACACCAGAGAACTCCTGACTCCAGGGAACATTAATCGATAGGAGCTCATCAAACGCCTCCATAACTACACTAAAACCAAGCATCCCCCAAGGGTCAACAAGTTCCAGAGCAAGACATACCATGCAAATTCTCCAGCAACACAGGAAAATAACCCTGAGTTTCAATATACAGGCTGCCCAAAGTCACTCCAAACCCACTGACATCGCAAAACTCATACTGGACACTACATTTCACTTCAGAGAGAAGAAATCCAGCTCCACCCACCAGAACACCGACACAAACTTCCCTAACCAGGGAACCTTGACAAGTCACCCAACCAACCCCACAAACAGCGAGGAAACTACATAATAAAGAGAAATCCACAAACGGCCAGAAGAGGGAAAGGCCACCCCATGCAAAGCAACATAAGCAACATGAAGAGGCAGAGAAATACCCAGCAAGCAAAGGAACAAGATAAATGCCCACCAACACAAACAAAAGAACATATAGGGAATCTACCTGATAAAGAATTTCGAATTTTGATGGTGAAAATGATTCAAAATCTTGAAAGCAAAAGGGAGTTAGAGATAAATAAAGGATTGAGAAGATGGAAGAAAGGTTTAATAAGGACTTAGAGGAAATAAAAAAGAGTCAATACACAAAGAATAATGCAATAGATGAGATCAGAAACACTGGAGGGAACAAACAGTAGAATAACAGAGGCAGAAGACAGGATAAGCGAGCTAGAAGATAGAATTGTAGAAATAAATGAAACAGAGAGGAAAAAAGAAAAACGAATTAAAAGAAATGAGGACAATATTAGAGACCTCTGGGACAATGTTAAATGCTCCAACATTTGAATCATAGGAGTCCCAGAAGAAGAAGACAAAAAGAAAGACCATGAGAGAATACTTGAGGAGATAATAGTTGAAAACTGCCCTAAAATGGGGAAAGAAATAATCACCCAAGTCCGAGAAACCCAGAGAGTCCCCAACAGGATAAACCCAAGGCAAAATACTCCAAGACACATACTAATCAAATTAACAAAGATCAAACACAAAAAACAAATATTAAAAGCAGCAAGAAAAAAGCAGCAAATAACACACAAGGGGATTCCCATAAGGATAACAGCTGATCTTTCAACAGAAACTCTTCAGGCCAGGAGGGAATGGCAAGACATACTTAAAGTGATGAAAGAAAATAACCTACAGCCCAGATTACTGTACCCAGCAAGGATCTCATTCAAATATGAAGGAGAAATCAAAAGCTTTACAGACAAGCAAAAGCTGAGGGAATTCAGCATCACTAAACGAGCTCTTCAACAAATGCTAAAGGATCTTCTCTAGACAGGAAACACAGAAAGGATGTATAAACTCAAACCCAAAGCAATAAAGAAAATGGCAACGGAATCATACTTATCAATAATTATGTTAAACATAAATGGGTTGAATGCCCCAACCAAAAGACAAAGGCTGGCTAAATGGATACAAAAATAAGAACCCCATATATGTTGTCTACAAGAGACCCACCTCAAAATGAGGGACACATACAGACTGAAAGTGAAGGGCTGGAAAAAGATATTCCATGCAAAAAGAGACCAAAAGAAAGCAGGAGTAGCAATACTCATATCAGATAAAATAGACCTTAAAACACAGGCTGTGAAAAGAGACAAAGAAGGAAACTACATAATGATCAAAGGATCAATCCAAGAAGAAGATATAACAATTATAAATATTTATGCACCCAACATAGGAGCACCGCAATATGTAAGACAATTACTAACAAGTATGAAAGGGGAAATTAACAACAATACAATAATAGTGGGAGATTTTAATACCCCACTTACATCTATGGATAGATCAACTAAACAGAAAATTAACAAGGAAAGACAAACTTTCAGTTCAGTTCAGTTCAGTTCAGTCGCTCAGTCGTGTCCGACTCTCCGCGACCCCATGAATCACAGCACGCCAGGCCTCCCTGTCCATCACCAACTCCCGGAGTACACTCAAACTCATGTCCACAGAGTCGGTGATGCCATCCAGCCATCTCATTCTCCGTCGTCCCCTTCTCCTCCCGCCCCCAACCTTTCCCAGCATCAGAGTCTTTTCCAGTGAGTCAACTCGTCTCATGAGGTGGCCAAAGTATTGGAGTTTCAGCTTTAGCATCAGTCCCTCCAAAACTTTAAATGATACAATAGACCAGTTAGACCTAATAGATATCTATAGGATATTTCACCCCAAAACAATGAATTTCACCTTTTTCTCAAGCTCACACGGAACCTTTTCCAGAATAGATCACATCCTGGGCCATAAATCTAGCCTTGGTAAATTCAAAAAAAATTGAAATCATTCCAACCATCTTTTCTGACCACAATGCAGTAAGATTAGATCTCAATTATGGGAGAAAAACCATTAAAAATGCCAACATATGGAGGCTGAACAACACGCTGCTAAATAATGAACAAATCATAGAAGAAATCAAAAGAGAAATCAAAATATGCATAGAAATGAATGAAAATGAAAACACAACAACCCAAAACCTCTGGGACACTGTAAAAGCAGTGCTAAGGGGGAAGTTCATAGCAATACAGGCACACCTCAAGAAACAAGAAAAAAGTCAACTAAATAAGCTAACCCTACATCTAAAGAAACTAGAAAAGGAAGAAATGAAGAACCCCAGGGTTAGTAGAAGGAAAGAAATCCTAAAAATTAGGGCAGAGATGAATGCAAAAGAAACAAAAGAGACCATAGCAAAAATCAACAAAGCCAAAAGCTGATTCTTTGAGAAGGTAAATAAAATTGACAAACCACTAGCCAGACTCATCAAGAAACAAAAGGAGAAGAACCAAATCAATAAAATTAGAAATGAAAATGGAGAGATCACAACTGACAACACAGAAATACAAAGGATTATTAGAGAATACTATCAGCGATTATATGGCAATAAAATGAATAACTTGGAAGAAATGGACAAATTCCTAGAAAAGTACAAGTTTCCAAACTGAACCAGGAAGAAATAGAAAATCTGAATAGACCCATCACAAGCACGGAACTAGAGGCTGTAATCAGAAATCTTCCAGCAAACAAAAGCCCAGGTCCAGACGGCTTCACAGCTGAATTCTACCAAAAATTTAGAGAAGAGCTAACACCTATTCTACTCAAACTCTTCCAGAAAATTGCTGAGGAAGGGAAACTTCCAAACTCATTCTATGAGGTCACCATCACCCTAAACCCAAAACCTGGTAAAGACCCCACAAAAAAAGAAAACTACAGGCCAATATAACTGATGAACATAGATGCAAAAATCCTTAATAAAATTCTAGCAACCAGAATTCAACAACACATTAAGAAGATCATACATCATGACCAAGTGGGCTTTATCCCAGGGATGCAAGGATTCTTCAATATCCGCAAATCAATCAATGTAATACACCACATTAACAAACTGAAAAATAAAAATCATATGATTATCTCAATAGATGCAGAGAAAGCCTTTGACAAAATACAACATCCATTTATGATAAAAACCCTCCAGAAAGTGGGAATAGAAGGGACATATCTCAACATAATAAAAGCTATATATGACAAACCCACAGCAAACATTATCCTCAACGGTGAAAAACTGAAAGCATTTCCCCTAAAGTCAGGAACAAGACAAGGGTGCCCACTCTCACCACTACTATTCAACATAGTTCTGGAAGTTTTGGCTACAGCAATCAGAGCAGAAAAAGACATAAAAGGAATACAAATTGGAAAAGAAGAAGTAAAACTTTCACTGTTCACTGATGACATGATTCTCTACACAGAAAACCCTAAAGACTCTACCAGAAAACTACTAGAGCTAATCAATGAATACAGTAAAGTTGCAGGATATAAAATCAACACACAGAAATCCCTTGCATTCCTATACACTAATAATGAGAAAATAGAGAAATTAAGGAAGCTATTCCATTCACTGTTGCAACAAAAAGAATGAAATACTTAGGAATATATATACCTAAGGAAACAAAAGACTTGTACATAGAAAACTATAAAACACTGGTGAAAGTAATCAAAGAGGACACTAATAGATGGAGAAATATACCGTGTTCATGGATTGGAAGAATAAATATTGTGAAAATGAGTATACTACCCAAAGTAATTTATACATTCAATACAATCCCTATCAAGCTACCAATGATATTTTTCACAGAGCTAGAACAAATAATCTCACAATTTGTATGGAAATACAAAAAACCTCAAAGAGCCAAAGCAATCTTGAGGAAGAAAAATGGAACTGGGGGAATTAACCTGCCGGACTTCAGGCTCTACTACAAAGCCACAGTCATCAAGACAGTATGGTACTGGCATAAAGACAGAAATATAGGTCAATGGAACAAAATAGAAAGCCCAGAGATAAATCCATGCACCTATGGACACCTCATCTTTGACAAAGGAGGCAAGAATATAAAATGGAGAAAAGACACTTCCTAACACCATGCACAAAAATAAACTCAAAATGGATTAGAGAGCTAAATGTAAGACCAGAAACTATAAAACTCCTAGAGGAGAACATAGGCAAAACACTCTCTGACATAAATCACAGCAGGATTCTCCAAGACCCACCCCCCAGAATATTGGAAATAAAAGCAAAAATAAACAAATGCTGATGCTGCTGCTGCTGCTCAGTCACTTCAGTCGTGTCCGACTCTGTGTGACCCCATAGACAGAAGCCCACCAGGCTCCCCCGTCCCTGGGATTCTCCAGGCAAGAACACTGGAGTGGGTTGCCATTTCCTTCTCCAATGTGTGAAAGTGAAGTCGCTCAGTCGTGTCTGACCCTTAGCTACCCCACGGACGGGACCTAATTAAAATCAAAAGCTTCTGCACAGCAAAGGAAACTATAAGCAATGTGAAAAGAGAGCCTTCAGAATGGGAGAAAATAATAGCAAATGAAGCAACCGATAAAGGATTAATCTCCAATATATAAAAGCAGCTCCTGCAACTCAATTCCAGAAAAATAAATGACCCAATCAAAAAATGGGCCAAAGAACTAAACAGACATTTCTCTAAAGAAGACATACAGATGGCTAACAAACACATGAAAAAATGCTCAACATCCCTCATAATCAGAGAAATGCAAATCAAAACCACAATGAGATACCATTTCACACCAGTCAGAATGGCTGCTATCCAAAAGTCTACATGCAATAAATGCTGGAGAGGGTGTGGAGAGAAGGGAACCCTCTTACACTGTTGGTGGGAATGCAAACTAGTACAGCCACTATGGAGAACAGTGTGGGGATTCCTCAAAAAACTGGAAATAGTACTGCCATATGATCCAGCAATCACACTCCTGGGCATACACACCGAGGAAACCAGAATTGAAAGAGACACATGTACTCCAATGTTCATTGCAGCACTGTTTATAATAGCCAGGACATGGAAGCAACCTAGATGTCCATCTGCAGATGAATGGATAAGAAAGCTTTGGTACATATACACAATGGAGTATTTCTCAGCCATCAAAAAGAATGCATTTGAATCAGTTTTAATGAGGTGGATGAAATTGGAGCCAATTATACAGAGTGAAGTAAGCCAGAAAGAAAAACACCAGTACAGTATACTAACGCGTATATATGGAATTTAGAAAGATGCAAATGAAAACCCTGTATACAAGACAGCAAAAGAGACACAGATGTATAGAACAGTCTTTTGGACTCTGTGGGAGAAGGTGAGGGTGGGATGGTTTGGGAGAATGGCATTGAAACATGCATATTATCATATGTGAAACGAATCACCAGTTCAAGGTCGATGCATGTTACAGGATGCTCAGGGCTGGTATGCAGGGATGACCCAGAGGGAAGATAAAGGGAGGAGGGAGGTGGGAGGGGGGTTCTGGAGGGGGAACTCATGTACACCCGGGGCGGATTCATGTCAATGTATGGCAAAACCAACCAATATAATATTGTAAAATAATTAGCCTCCAATAAATTTTTTTTAAAAAGTCATAAAAAAAAAAAGATATGGGTGACGGGATTTGGAAACCTATCTTGAGAATGGAGAGTATAAAACAATTCTTTCATAGCTTTCTCTTATTTTCACTTCATTGCATGGAAAATTCCAGTGGGAGGCGTGGGTGAGCAGGGAATACTGGAAAATAAAGGCGGCAGGCAATCACAAATTTCTAAAAAAAAAACACCTCGTTCCAGGATCCAAAAGCAGCCTGACTCTCCTATTCAGTCTTATACTGTATTAATTTACTTTATGGTATACTGTAATACCAATAATATCTTGAGTGTCCCTTGGACTGCAAGGAGATCAAACCAGCCAATCCTAAAGGAAATCAACCCTGAATATTCACTGGAAGGACTGATGCTGAAGCTCCAATACTCTGGCCACCTGATTCAGAAAGCCAACTCATTAGGAAAGACCCTGATGCTGGGCAAGATTGAGGGCAGGAGGAGAAGGGGATGACAGAGGATGAGATGACTGGATGTCATCATCAGCTCAACTGACATGAATTTGAGTAAACTCCAGGAGATACTGAAGGATAGGGTAACCTGGCATGCTGCAGTCCATGGGGTCACAAAGTATCAGACACAACTTAGCAACTGAACAATAATACCACCAAGTGATATACTATTTGCTTGCTTTAAAGCATAAATACAACAATAAGAGCAGAATAAAATTGCAATTCATTGTTTCCCAAATCCCTATTACTCATTTTGGAAGAACTGACATGGACATTCAGCAAACGTGTAAATACCTGAATTAAACATTTAAAATCCATTCCTTCTAGAATACAATGTCTTGATTTCCTGGGAAAGTGAAAAGAATTTCAAGATCAGAATCAGTTGGTGAGTCTGGGACTATGTTCCCCACAACCCACTGTCTTTCATAAACATAGTGATGAAAACCCAGTCAAACCACATCTAGTTTGACAGCTGATGTATAACTATACCCTTTCACAATTTAACTTTATAAAAGGCTCCCTCATTTATAATATTCATCTGGGGATTTTGGTGTTTATCACTTTTTACTATCTTTGCCAAAAGGCTACATGTCTTCTGATTACACTCCCTTGCTACCTACTGGAAAAATAATTTAAAAAATAAGAAGTATTCTAACTATAGAAGGTGTCATAAGACAGGATTTTTATCTGATATCTGCTTAAAAGATCCTTAAAAGTTAGAAGAAAATTCTTTTTTGTATGTTTATTCTAACGTCTATATGTAAGAATCCACAGCAAAATCAAATTAAAATGTCTCCTATGATGAAGTAGATAATGATATACTGAAGCTATGTCTAGCAGTGATTATGATTTAATGGCATGTTGCTTGTGGCAACATTTGTTCAGCAATAGAAACTAAAGAGGACTTTGATACAATTCTCTTCAGAATAGACATCATATTTGCCTTCAAAAATTAATAATCCCTAGTCAAAAATATTTCAGTGTAATTATGGATCCATGCCAAAGCAGATGTTGCAGTAAATTAGTGCGTTTCTTAGATAACAGTGCCATGCCTAGACACAGTCCATAAGTTTTAAAAGCAGTACCTTCCACTGACAGTTACCGGATCCTGCCTATTATACAAAGCTTGTTTTTAAAAAACAAAACAAAGCAAAACTAAGGAGGGGTCCAAAAAAATCATTGACTGAAAGATCCTTCTTACTTTTTGGTAGGATATAAGAACAGTGTCAGAAGAACCAAAGAAAATGTGACTTTTAAACTTACAAAAAATATTCTCATGAACATTCATAGTTAAAGAAGTGCCATTTAAAACAAAAACCCTGTGGATGAAGGAAAATGTTGTGACAATACATGATCTTATCAAGTAAGAGGCAAAATAGATTTTTGTTTATACTAATGAGGAAAATACTAAGTCAATGAAGGGCAATGTAGCACTTTTTTAAATTAAAAATAAACATGTCTTTTGACTTAGTAATTCCCCAGAGTAGGAAGGACAGATAGGGAATAGATACCAAGTGTGGTGTGTGTACTGTGCGTGTGTGCAGTGACACAGATGGCAGGTAGGCAGGCAGATAAAGCCCGTGCACAGCGATCGAGCATAAGGGTATGCAGCACATTTGTGGTTATAAACATGTGGCAGCAACATAATGAAAAAGTTTAAAGAACCTATGGTGCGTTCATAACACACAATACTATGCAAGGTTCTATACAATCCTCTTATTTCTGTCTTTAATTTTTCAGAACTGAAGACTGGCAAAAAAATTAGTGAAAAAAATCATAGCACACACATATTCCCAGAATATTTCTAAGTTATGCTCTAGAAGTAGTCTTCAAACCATATGTTTTCGGTGTTACAAATGACAGGAAACTGAGAGTCCAGATTTTTGCTACAGAGTGGAACTCAGAAATATTTCATGGGGATCATGTACCTATAAAGCCAACTTAGACAATGGTTACAATTGAGGACACTTCAATATACATAGAAGGAAAGATAATGCTAAATATTTGTCATTTGGAATGGATTTTTTTCTAAGTCCCTATCTTCCAAAATAACTACCAAAACACCAACCACCACCACCCTGTGGCTCCTTGCTGCTAGTGTGAGGCTAGATGTGGAAGTGCCAAAGAAATAACAAGAAAAAAACTAGCCTGCGGTTTGGTAATTGCCTGGAGTTAAATTTAATGAGCTGAAAAGGAAGGTTTCTGCAACATTAGGGGGAGCAGCTGGAGAAAGAAGCCCATTCCTATCTGCGATGGTTGGTGCTTACCAGCTAATGAGCAGGACATTTGCAGCTCATCGGTTTTAAAAAAACACACAACACTAACATGGAAGCTCAGAGAACTGATAATCTCCTTCTGATTAGATCAGTTCAGTTCAGTTCAGTCGCTCAGTCGTGTCCGACTCTCCGCGACCCCATGAATCACAGCACGCCAGGCCTCCCTGTCCATCACCAACTCCCGGAGTTCACTCAAACTCATGTCCATAGAGTCGGTGATGCCATCCAGCCATCTCATTCTCTGTCGTCCCCTTCTCCTCCCACCCGCAACCTTTCCCAGCATCAGAGTCTTTTCCAGTGAGTCAACTCATCGCATGAGGTGGCCAAAGTATTGCAGTTTCAGCTGTAGCATCAGTCCTTCCAATGAACACCCAGGATTAATCTCCTTTAGAATGGACTGGTTGGATCTCCTTGCAGTCCAAGGGACTCTCAAGAGTCTTCTCCTACACCACGGTTTAAAAGCATCAATTCTTCAGCGATCAGCTTTCTTCACAGTCCAACTACCTAGCCTCAATTTTTGAAGCTAATTAAGTGGGGGGGGTGGGGTGGGGGGCATCTCCAAAAATCTGCATTAGATGGCTCTGGGGGAAAAAAAGCAGAGCAAACGTTTATCTAATTGTATCCTCACTATGTATCTTCTGAAACACTGTTAGAACTTGGTTGTGAAGACCAAACACAAAAAGCACGTCAGAAACTTTTACCTTCCATTCAGAAGTAAAATGCTGGTAACTGAACATCAATGGCCAATACAAAGGTAGCTGAAATGGAAAGCTAAATGCCACGTGAAAACACTCAGTTCTAATATGCCAAGATTGCTGCCATAATATAACTGCTGGAAAATTGGGGTTTTTTTTTTATTACTTTATAGAAGAAATTACAGCTATCACTGTGAGTCTGAGAAGACCACTTGGTTAGCGAGCTGTCTGAAATCTTCTCAATCAGCCTGAGAGGCGGTGTTCACTGAACACAGGCAGTGGCGGGTGGGTCTCTCTCAGTCATTTGTTTACAGTTGATGAGAAGCCACTGGGTGCCAGGTACCAGTCTAGGCTCTGAATGGCGGGAGGTGAGAAAGAAAAAACCCCAAACTGTCCTTACTGATAATATGATCTGATGAGGGGAAAGCCAGTAAAGAAATAAGGAACACAGCATTGTAAAGCAACTATATTTTAGATTTAAAAAATATAAATTTTAAAATTCTAAATTTTAAAAATTAAAAAAAAAAATGAAGAAGAAAATGTACTTGTCGATGGAAATGGCCATGGAGAAAATAAAGCGGGATACGGTGAGAGTGAATGTTCGAGCACAGTAGTGGAGGCCCCTGTATAGGGTGATACTTTGTATTCCTGCCCCCAGTTCCACTGGGCAGGGTGGGGGAGATGAGTGAGGATCCACCGTGCCCCCGCACGCAATTCCCTGAGGGAATGCTACTCAGAGCAGACGCTGTCTCCCTAGAGAAAGCATCCATTCTCCAGGCTACCACAGGATGGACCTGCGCCCAATTTTTTGCCAGTTCCAAGTCCAGGCTAACACCAGACTGGCTATAAACCAGAGGTTCCCATGATCCAAGAGCAGCTCAGCCATCAACAACAACAAATGCTTCTGCTGCTGCTAAGTCGCTTCAGTCATGTCCAACTCTGTGCGACCCCATAGACGGAAGCCCACCAGGCTCTGCCGTCCCTGGGATTCTCCAGGCAAGAACACTGGAGTGGGTTGCCATTTCCTTCTCCAATGTGTGAAAGTGAAAAGTGAAAGTGAAGTCGTGTCCGACCCTCAGCGACCCCACGGACTGCAGCCCACCAGGCTCCTCCATCCATGGGATTTCCCAGGCAAGCGTACTGGAGTGGGGTGCCATTGCCTTCTCTGACATCAAATGCTAGAACCTAGCAAAAAGACATCCTTCATCCAAAGACAAAGCAGCAGCCACAAGGCAGCAGTAGGAGGGGCTCCAACATGATAAAGTCAAATCCCATAGACCCACGCGGTGGCAGCCAGAAACCAGAGAACGAGTTTCCAGTTCCACACAAGTTCTCCCACAGGAGCTTAAGTGCTCAGCCCCGTGTCAGGATTCCCAGCCGGACAGGTATGGAACCGGGAGGAGAAGTCCCCCAGAGAATCTGATTTGAAGGCAAGCTCAGGGGCTCAATGGTAAAGAACGTGCCTGCCAATCCAGGAAATCCCTGGGTTGGGAAGATGCCCTGGAGGAGGGCAGAGCAACCCACTCCAGTATTCTTGCCTGGAGAAGCCTGGTGGGCTATAGCCCACAGGGTTGCAAGGAGTCAGACACGACTGAGTGTGCGCGTGCATGTACACACACACACACACACACACACACACACACACCGTTTGACTGCAGGACTCCACAGGACTGAGACAAAGAGACACTCCACTCGGGACACAGAAAGGCTCTTGTGAACCAGGACACGGGGAAAAGCAGTTATACCCTAAGACGCTCAACCAAACCTACCTGCCTAGAGTTGAGGGATCACCCGCAGAGACAGCCGGTGTCAGCAGTGACCCACTGGAGGGGGAAACACACCGGCAGTAGCAACTTTGGGAATGGCTTACTGGAGTGAGCCCCATTGGAAGCTGCCAGTACTGCACCAAACAGCTTGTAGGCTCCTGACCTCAAGAAATATCCTGGTGTAATCGGAGAAGGCAATGGCAAGCCACTGCAGTACTCTTGCCTAGAAAATCCCATGGATGGAGGAGCCTGGTAGGCTGCAGTCCGTGGGGTCGCTAAGGGTCGGACACGACTGAGCGACTTCACTTTCACTTTTCACTTTAACACATTGGAGAAGGAAATGGCAACCCACTCCAGTGTTCTTGCCTGGAGAATCCCAGGGACGGCAGAGCCTGGTGGGCTTCTGTCTATGGGGTCACACAGAGTCGGACACGACTGACGTGACTTAGCAGCAGCAGCTTAAGGAATAAAAATTACGGCGCAGGCTTTCAAAGAGTCAGTTACAAAAGTTAATTTAATTCACACTGATTACAAAAGAAAAAAAGCGTATACAAAGATCCTCACCACTTCACATTATCACAGAAGTGCAAATCAGAACTTCAAAGAGGTACCACATCTCACTGATCAGAATAGAAATCCTCAAAAAGTCTATAAGCACTAAAAATTGGAAGGGGCTTGGGGAAAAGGGAACCCTCCTAAGTGGACAACGGGCATGCAAATTGCTAAAAAATCACTGGGAGAACAGCATTGGGGTTCCTTAAAATTCTCAAGAAACACATACCATGAGATTCAGGAAAACTATTCTTGGATGTATTTCCCAAGAAAACTAATTGTAAAACAACTTGCAGCGCAACATTCCTGGCAGCACTGTTTATAGCAGCCAACATACAGAAACAACCATAATGTCCATCAATGGCTGAATCCATAAACACAATGTTCTACAGATGTACAAGGGAACGTTACTCAGCCATCAAGAAAGAAAAAAAATGAAATGCCACCAGCAGCAACCTACAAGGAACTAGCAATGATTATACTCAGTGACGTAAGTCTGACAGAGGAAGACACACATCCTGGTAGCCCTCATGGATAGAATCTGAAACTTGATAAAAAGTGCCTCAGACCCACAGACCTTGAAAACCCAACCAGTGTCACTGAAGGCCAATCAGAGCTGAGAGTTTTCAACCAGGATGTTTGGAATTACATATAAACACTCACATGTGTAAAAACTGGTCATCAACAAGGACCGATGACAGAGTACATGGTGCCCCAACAATCCCCTATGACACCCTAAAGGGACAAAAACTCAAAAAAAAAAAAAGGCCAACATATATATCAATCTATACCTGAATCAACTTGTTTTATACCTGAAACAAACACAACATTGGAATTCAACTATTCTCCAGTAGAGAACAGTCCTTGACAATGGCTACGATATTCTCTCAGGAGACCACCTGCAATGCAAAAGACCCAAGATTGATCTCTGGGTCAGGAAGATCCCCTGGAGAAGGGAATGGCAATCCATTCCAGTATTCTTGCCTGGAGAATTCCATGGACAGAGGAGCCTGGCAGGCTACCATCCATGGGTCCCAAGAGTCTGAAATGGCTTAGCAACTAAGCCACCAATAAAACCACCATTATATTCGGCAGGCCTCCATGACCAGGTTACATTCACATCCCTCGATCCTTGGCAGCCTTGGCTCCCAAGGATGAACTGTCCTTGGGCTGAGGGAACTGAGAAAAATGTACCCAGTTAGATGTGTAGTGATTGTCCTGTTAGGAAAAAAGCAAAATCTCCAGGTCAGGGCTGGCAGCTCACAATGAAACCGAGTCTAGGAATCCAAAGGAAGTTGTACCTTTATTTCAAGGTATGAAAAATGATCCAGTCTCTACCTCTCCAGTAATGAGTTTCCTGAAGAGTTGTTCTCTGGAGTTCACTCACAGAAAGCAACAGCAGGCACAGAAGGACAGATTTGACAGGGTTGATATTGGAATCGAGCAGACATCGAGTGGGATTGTGGAAAAACTGATGAGACCCAGGCCCTGGGCATATTTCACTCTGTCATCTCCAGAACAGGACTTGACTAAGGCACTGGCATCCCAGTGATCAGGTCGTTACTTGTAACAACAACAGCTTTGCCATCGTTACTCGTAACAACAACAGCTTTGCCAGTGCTCGGGAAACTTAAAACTCACAAGACCAAAGAGGCTCTAAATGAGTCTTCTCCTCAACACATCACCTGGGTAGGTAACAGAACCAGAATTATAAAAAGACAGACTGTTGAGAAACAGATTCTTAAAGTTAATTTTAATTACATGGCCACCCTATGTTATTCAGATTTGAAGTCAATATCAAAGAGGCATCCCCTACCATCCATCAGAATGGACATCTTCAAAAGGTATAAAAAAAGTAAACAATGGGAGGGACCAGGAGAAGAAAAAACCCTCCTGGTCCATCGTAGGTATAAAAATAGATAAGACCTTCATAGAGAACACCATTGTGCTATTGAAAAATTTCTAAACACTTTTAGAATAAGACCTGAAATCACAAGATGGATCTATATCTCCACAAACTCTAATTGGAAAAGAGACTTGGAGCTGAGCAACCAGAGCAGCACTATTCACAGCAGTCAAGATTCGGAAGCCACTGTAATATCCAGCAACAGACAAATGCATAAACATGATGTGGAATTGCAAAGAAGGGAAGGATGCTCAGCCATCAAACATGATGAAATCAGGTCGGTGGCAGCAAGCTACAAGGACCTGGGGATCCTCATGCTAAGCTAATTGTGACAGGCAGAAAGCGATCATACAGTGCATCTGGAGGGTGAAATTCCAAGCCTGGTACAGAGTCAGCCAGCTGGAAGACAGGAACACACCTACGACCTTGGAAAAATCAGTCAGTAAGGATTCCTGAAGACCAAACAGTGGGTAGGATTAAATCAAAATGTTTCCATTGCCATACACACACTGTAGGTGCAAAAAAAGGTCATCAGAAAGACCTAGTCTAGAGAAAAAGAGACCCCAGACAATCGTCTTTTTGCCCTACAGGGATAGAAAGTGGGAAAAAAAGAAACAAGATACTAGTGGACATGGAGCAGAATAAAAATGCTGTACACCCTGCACAGGTACAACAGTCAAAACTGACTAAAAATGATTAGGAAAACAGGTTCCTTTTCAAACGTAAGGAAATGCCTTTGTGTCCAGGCAGGCCTCAGGGAGCAGAGTTGCAGTCAAATCCCTGAGGCAAGAGCAACCCTGAAACCACAGAATGAATCGCCTTAGGGCTGAGGGGGTTCTCGAAAATATGTGAACAAATTTTCCTCGGTTCTAGCTATATGGTTTGTCCTCACTGGATGAAGCCAACATCACCACACCAGACTTTCACAGCTAATCCAAGTCTCTGTTCAGTTGCTCAGTCGTGTCAGACTCTTTCATCCCCGTGGACTGCAGCACGCCAGGCTTCACTGTCCTTCACCATCTCCTGGAGCCTGCTCAAACTATGTCCATCAAATCAATGATGCCATCCAACCATCTCATCCTCTGTCATCCCCTTCTCCTCCCACCTTCAATCTTTCCCAGCACCAGGGTCTTTTCCAGTGAGTCAGTCCTTCACATCATGTGGCCAAAGTATTGGAGCTTCAGCATCAGTCCTTCCAATGAATATTCAGGACAGATTTCCTTTAGGGTTGACTGATTTCTTCTCCTTGCAGTCCAGGGGACTCTAAAGGGTCTTCTCCAACACCACAGTTCAAAAGCATCAATTCTTTGGTGCCAGGGCTTCTTTATGGTCCTTTTCTCATATCCATAGATGGATGACTACTGGAAAAACCATAGTTTCTGACATATAGTTTTGAGTATATGAGCTTTGGTCACCAAAGTAATGTCTCTGCTTTTCAATACACTGTATATATTTGTCAGACCTTTTCTTCCAATGAGAAAGCACCTTTTAATTCTGTGGTTACAGTCACCATTTGCAGTGATTTCAGAGTTCAAGAAAATAAAGTCTGTCACTGTTTCCATTGTTTTCCCCATCTATTTGCCATGAGGTGATGGGACCAGATGCCATGATCTTCATTTATTGAATGCTGAGTTTTAAGCCAGCTTTTTCACTCTCTTCCACCTTTATCAAGAGGCTGTTTAGTTCCACTTTGCTTTCAGCCATGAGGGTAGTGTCATCTGCACATCTGAGATTATTGATAGTTCTCCCAGCAATCTTGATTCCAGTTTGTGCTTCATCCAGCCCAGCGTTTCACATGATGTACTCTGCAAGTTAAATAAGCAGGGAAACAATATACAGCCTTGTCACACTCCATTCTGAATTTTAAAACAGTCCATTGTTCCATGTCCGGTTCTAACTGTTGCTTCTTGACCTGCACGTAGGTTTCTCAGGTGGCAGGTAAGGTGGTCTGGTATTCCCATCTCTTGAAGAATTTTCCACAATTTGTTGTGATCCACACAGGCAAACAGCTTTAGTGTAGTCTCTGAAGCAGTAGATGTTTTTCTGGAACCCTCCTGCTTTTTCTATGATCCAAGGGATGTTGGTGATTTGATCTATCTCTTTTCTAAATTCAGCTTGAACATCTGGAAATTCTCAGTTTACATAGTGCTGAGACTAGCTTGGAGATTTTGAGCATTACTTTGCCAGCCTGTGAGATGAGAGCAACTGTGCAAAAGCTTAAACGTTATTTGGCATTGCCTTTCTTTGGGATTGGAATGAAAACTGATCTTTTCCAGTCCTGTGGCCGCTGCTGAGTTTCCAAATTTGCTGGCATATTGAGTGCAGCACTTCGACAGCACCATCTTTTAGGATTTGAAATAGCTCAACTGGAATTCCATCACCTCCACTAGCTTTGTTCTTATGATGCTTCCCGAGGCACACTTGACTTCTCATCCCAGGATGTCTGGCCCTAGGTGAGTAACTACCCCCAAAAGTACACCCTTTAGGCATGAAGTTTGAAAAGTCATCTGGTCTTTATAAGACCTGGTGGGAGGTTCCTCACCTGCTCCTCTTTCTTTAGAATGCCTCACAGGCAGAAGACAGAATCGGGCCAAATTAGATTTGAAGGGATTGATAATGCAAAGGTAGGGGAGAGCTGCATGGGATGGGGAACCTTTGCTGCTGCTAAGTCACTTCAGTCGTGTCCGACTCTGTGTGACCCCACAGACAGAAGCCCACCAGGCTCCCCCGTCCCTGGGATTCTCCAGGCAAGAACACTGGAGTGGGTTGCCATTTCCTTCTCCAATGTGTGAAAATGAAAAGTGAAAGTGAAGTCGCTCAGTCGTGTCCAACCCTTAGCGACCCCACGGACTGCAGCCCACCAGGCTCCTCCATCCATGGGATTTTCTAGGCAATACTACTGGAGTGGCTTGCCATTGCCTTCTCCGCTCTGATCAGCACTGGCCCTCAATCTCATAGACTGAGTCCACTGATCAGGGGTTGGGTCCTTAGTTCAAGGTCACTGTAAAGAAACCAAGTCAGAGCCCCAGCCCAGGGTCTGCTGACTCCTTCAGAATCAACCTCGGTTCTCCAACTGGGGCCTGGTTTACATGCCAGTTCTGGGGCCCAGGACTCTGAACACCGATAAGGCACCCAAACCACCCCCATCTCCTAATCTACATCATGGTGCTTCCTCCCGATAAATACTGGAGCGTTGACTCTTTAAATCAAAAGGGAGATGGATTTAAGGCAAAAGAGGGAAAAAAAGAAGATAAAGAGTGATTCCAAAGACCTGAGAAACCACACCTTTAAGAAGACACAATTCAGCCCTTAAGGATTGTTTTACCACATTGCACTCGCATTTGGAACTCAGCATGAACATGAGGACTTTGGCTTTGATGCCCTAAGAATCAAAGGAGGAATGCAGTGCTGCCACCTAATGACCATAACTTGTAACAGCCGTCATAACATGAGTGCTCAGGGAAATTGAAAATTCCCAAGCCTGACGGGCTCTAAAGGACTTTTGCCCTCAAGACCTCAACTGGTTAGGTGTTCGAATAAGGTTACTAATCCGGGCATACATTGAAGAGGATGATTTAAAAATGAATTTTTGCTAACATTATTTTAAAATTTTTTAAACAAATGACATACTGATTCCTTCCCAGCCTACATTATTTGAGAAAAACTTCATCACATCTTCTAAGCGGTAAGCCCTCCCACCAGTCAGAAGAGCCATTTTCAAAAAAGTGGACAAACAGTGTCACCTGGGCAGGGCCTGGAGGGAAAAGAACCCCTTGGACCACGTTGGTCATAAAAACAGGAAATGAAATGGAGAAAAAAATTCTGTTTATTGAAAATCTTCCAAACACTCTTACTACAAGACCTGGAAATCACAAGTTGGGTCTATAGCTCGACAAACTCTAATTGAAAAGGAGCCTTGAAGCGCAACATTCATTAGCAGCACTATTTACAGTAGCCATAATATCCATCAGCAGATGAATGCATAAACACCAAGTGATATGTACAAAGAAGGGAAGGATGCCCAGCTGGAAAAGACGATGAAATCATGTCGGTAGCAGCCAGGAGGACCTAGGACCGAGGGATCCTCATACATAGTGAGCTAATTCTGACAGAGAAAGAGAGAGACCATGTGGTATCCTTGCTGCGTGGAATATCAAAACTGACACAAAGCAACTCCATGGGAAGAGAAGACCAGACCCATAGTCTTGGAAAACCCAGCCAGTTTTCCTGAAGACCAAACAGCTGGATAGGCTTCAATCAAGACGTTTCCATTGACATCTCCACTCTCGTAGGTGTAAGCATCAATCATCAACTGGACCTAGTCTAGAGTAAAAGGGACCCCAGTCGATCCTCTACACGACTCTAAAGGAACAGAAAAGTCCAGGAAAAAAAAAAAAAAAAGGAACAAGATATCTGTGGATATGGAGCGGAATCAAAATGCTGTACACCCTACATGAATGTAAGATTCAAAATCGACTAACATTGATTCGGAAAAAAAGTTCCTTTTCAAATGCAAGGAAATGCCTTCTGTATTCCAGGCAGGCCTCGCAGAACAGAGATGAGGTCACATCCCTGCGCATGAACAGCCCTGGAACCAGAGAATGGAGTGTTTTAGAGCTGAAGGAGATCAGAAAAATATGGGAACAAATTCTCTTGGGTGGCAGCTCTATTGTTTGTCCTCTCAAGATGAAATAAGCATCGCCCCACTCGGGCCTGCCTATCACAGCTAATCCAAGCCTAGCGAACACCGGAAAAGTCCGCCCTTTAGGCTTGAAGTTTGAAAAGCCCTCTGGTCTCTGTAACTCCCTTTGGGAGGCTTTTCACTTGCTAGTCTTTCGTTAGAATGCCTCACAGGGAGAGGACAGCATCCGGCTAGGGTATATTTGAAGGTGTTGATAATGCAATGTGGTGGAGTGCTGCATGGGATGAGGAGCCTTGAAGGAGACACAATTCCACCTCTCGGGATTGCTCTACCACATTTCGCTCTCCTTTGGAACCCAGCAGGAACATCTGCCCTTCAGCTCTAATGCCCCCAGCATCAAGGGGAAGAATGAAGAAGTGCTGCCGCCTTGTGGCCACTGCTTGTAAGAACAGCTTTAACAACAGGGCTCGGGAAAATTAAAAATTCGCAAGCCTGAGAAGCTCTAAAGGACCTTTGCCCTCAAGATTTCGTCTGGTTAGGTGTTTGAATAAGGTTACTCATCGGGGCAGGTGGCGTAGAGGCTGATTTCAAAATGAATTTCTGTTACAAAATTTAGAATTTTTTTAACCAAGGACATACCGATTCCTCCTCACCCTACATTTTCCCAGAAATGCAAATCAGATCTTCAAAGTGGTAAGCCCTCCCACCAGCCAGAAGTGTGCCATCCTCAAAAAGGAGACAAACAGAATCACCTGGGCGGGGCCTGGAGGGAAAGGACCCTCCTTGGTCCATGTTGTACATTAAAATAGAAACTGAACAGGGGAACACAATCGGGCTCCAGAGAAATTGCAAAGCACTTGAACCATAAGACATGGGAATCAACATGGATGTGTATCTAGACAAACTCTAACTGGACAACGTTCATAGCAGCAGTATTTACAGTAGCCAAGATTTGGAAACCACTATAATACCCACAGACGGATGGATGCATACACACGATGTGGTATGTACAAAGATATAGGGACTCATCCATCAAATGCAACGATATCATGTCGGTGGTGGCAAGCTACAAGGACCTGGGGAGTCTCATACTCAATGAGCTAATTCTGACAGAGGGAGAAAGAGACCATGTGGTATCCCTGGTGCGTGGAATCTCAAAAGTGACACAAAGCAACTCAATCTGAAGACAGACACAAAAATATAGGCTTGGACGACTCAACCAGAATTCCTGAAGACCAAGCAGCTAGGCAGGGATAAACCAAGTCGTTTCCATTGCCGTATACACCCTCATAGGTGTAAACGCTGATCAGCACCTGGACTGAGTCTGGAGGAAAGAGACTTAGTCAATCATCTACTGCCCTAAAGAGACAAAAGCGTCAAAAAGAAAGGCAACAAGATGTTAGTGGACATGGAGCAGAATCCAAATGCTGTACACCCTACAAAATTACAGCACTGAAAATTGACTGAGATTGCTTCGAAAAAGAAAGTTCCTTTTCAAATACAAGGAAATAACTTCTGTGTTCCAGGCAGGCGTCGGAGACCAGATCTTCAGCCATATCCCTGAAACATGAACAGCCCTGGAACCAGCAAATGGTTTGCCTTTGGGTTGAGGGAGGTCAGAAAAATATGTGGGCAAATTTTCCTGAGTTGCAGCTATATGGCTTGTCTTCTCAGGATGAATTCAACATCTCCACTCCCTGGCCAGCCTTTCACAGCTAATTCAAGCCTAGTGACCCCCAACAAAGTTCTCCCTTTAGCTTGAAGACTGTTATCCGGTCTCTGTAAATCTCGGTGGGAAGCTTTTCACCTGTTACTCTTTGTTTAGACTGCCTCACAGGCGGAGGACAGCATCCAGCCAAGGTGATATGAAGGGGTTGATAATGCAAAGGTGGTGGAGCGCTGCAGGGGATGGGAACCTTTAAGGAGACAGAGTTTAGCCCTTAGGGATTGTTCTTGCCTGTGTCACTCTCATTTGGAATCCGGCCGGAACACGTGGACTTTGTCCCCAGGATCAAGCGGAGGAATGAAGACGTGCTGCCTCCTTGTGGCCACTTCAGGGAAATTGAAAACTCAGGAGCCTGAGGGGCTCAAAAGGACCTTTGCCTTAAAAACCTCACCTGGTTAGATGTTTGAATAAGGTTACTAATCGGGGCAGGCAATGTAGAGGCTGATTTCAAAATGAATTTCAGTTACAAAATTGAAAAAGAAGGACATACTGATTTCTCCCCACCCTACATTATTCCAGAAATGCAAATCAGATCTTCAAAATGGCAAGCTTTCCCACCAGCCAGAATTGTGCCATCCTCAAAAACTGGACACACAGAATCACCTGGGCGGGGCCTGGCGGGAAAAGGACCCTCCTTGGACCATGTTGTTCATTAAAATAGAAACTGAACAGGAGAAGACAATCTAGCTTTTGAGAAACTTCAAACCACTTTAACTAAAAGGCCTGGAAATCGCAAGCTGGATCTGTATCTCCACAAACTCAAATTGAGAAAGAGAATTGCAGTGCAACGTTGGTAGCTGCAATAGGCCCACAGGGGTGGACGACCCAACCAGCATTCCTGAAGACCAAGCAGCCAGGTAGGGTGAAATCAAGATGCTTCCATTGCCACATACACCCTCATAGATGTGAAAATCGATCATCAGTTAGATCTTGGACTAGAGAAAAGCAACCCAAGTCAATCATCTATATCATCTGCTACTGCTACTGCTGCTAAGTCGCTCCAGTCGTGTCCGACTCTGTGCGACCCCATGGACTGCAGCCTACCAGGTTCCTCCATCCATGGGATTTTCCAGGCAAGAGTACTGGAGTGGGTTGCCATTGCGGGACAGAAATGTTGAAAAAAACAAACAAGGTATTAGTGGACATGGAGTAGAATCCAAATGCTGTACGCCCTGCACAAGTACAGCATTGAAAGCTGGATAAAATCGATTCAAAAAAGAAAGCTTCTTTTGAAATGCAAGGAAATGACTTCTGTGATCTGGGCAGGCCTGAGACCGGAGCTGCTGCCATATTCCTGAAGCCTGAACAGCCCTGGAACCAGAGACTGGATTGCCTTAGGGTTGAGGGAGCTCAGAAAAATATGTGAGCAAATTTTCCTGGGTTCCAGCTATATGGTTTCTTTCTGGGGAAATTCAACATCTCCCCACCCTGGCGGCCCTTTCACAGCTAGTCCATGCCTGGCGACCTCCAACAAAGCCCTCCCTTTAGACTTGAAGTTTGAACAGTCATCCTGTCTCTATGACTCTTTCCTCCTCCTTGCCTTTCTTTACAATGCCTCACAGGCAGAGGACAGCATCCGGCTAGAGTAACTTTGAAGGCGTTGATAATGCAAAGGTGCTGGAGTGCTGCATGGGTTGGAGAACCTTTAAGGAGACACAATTTGGCCATGAGGGATTGTTCTGCCATACTCTGATGTCATTTGGAACATAGCATCAGTAGGTAGACGTAGGCTCTGGTGCTTCCAGAAACAAGTTGATGAATGAAGAAGTGCTGCCATCTTGTGGCCACTGCTTTAACAGCAGTTTTTAAACCAGTGCTCCTGAAAACGGAAAACCCTCAAGCCTGAGGGGCTCTAAAGGACTTTTGCCCTCAAGACCTCACTTGGATAACTGTTTGAATAAGGTTACTAATCCGCACGGGCGTTTTAGAGGCTTATTTCAAAATGAATTTTACTAAAAATATCAAAAAATTTTAAAAAGAGGACATACCTATTCCTTCCCAGCCTACAGTATTGGAGTAATGCAAATCACATCCTCGAGGTTGTATGCACTCCCACCAGCCAGAAGAGTCATTCTCAAAAAAGTGGCCAAACAGTTCCACCTGGGCAGGGCCTGGAGGGAACTGTACCACTGTCCTTGGACCATGTTGGCCATAAAACCAGCAAATGAAATGGAGAACAAATCGGTTTATTGAAAATCTTCCAAGCATTCTTACCACAAGACCTGGAAATCACAAGATGGATCTGTACCTCGACAAACTCCAATTGGAAAAGAGGCTTACAGTGCAACATTTGTAGCAGCACCGTTTGCAAGAGCCAAGATTTTGGAGGCCACCATCATATCCAGCGACAGATGAATGATTAAACACGACGTGGTATGAACAAAGAAGGGAAAGATACTCTGCATCAAATACGATGAAATCATGTCAGTGGTGGCAAACTCCAAGGACACGGAGATCTTCCTACTCAGTGAGCTAATTCTGACAGAGGAAGAAAGAGACCATGTGGTATCCCTGGTGTGTGGAATCTCAAAAGTGGCACAAAGCAATTCGGTCTGAAAACAGATGTAGACCCATAGACTTGGACGACCCAACCAGCATTCCTGAAGACCAAACAGCCAGGTAGGGTGAAATCAACTCACTTCCATTGACATATACACCCTCATAGGTGTAAACATCAATCATTTTTTGGACCTAGTCTACAGAGATTCCATTCAATCATCTATACTGCCCTAAAGGGACAAAAAAGTTGAAAAAAAGAAACAAGATATTAGTGGACATGGAGCAGAATCCAAATGCTGTACACCCTACACAAGCACAACTTTGAAAATTGACTAAAATTGATTCAAAACAGAAAGTTCCTTTTAAATTGCAAGGAAATGACTTCTGTGATCCAGGCAGGCCTTGCAGACCGGATATGCAGCCACATCCCTGAAGCTTAAACAGCCCTGGAATCAGAGAATGGGTTGCCTTAGGGTTGAGAGAGGTCAGAAAAATATGTGAGCAAAATTTCCTGGGTTCCCACTATATGATTTGTCCTCTGTGGATGAATTCAACATCCCCCCACCCTGGCCACCCTTTCACAGCTAACCCAAGCCAAGTAATGCCCGACAAAGTCCTCCCTTTGGACCTGAAGTTTCAACAGTTATCTGGTCTCTATAAATCCCAGTGGGAATCTTTTCTCCTGCTACTCTTTCCTCAGAATGCCTCACAGGCAGAGGATAGCGTCCAGCTCGGGTATATGAAGGAGCTGATAATGCAAAGGTGCTGGAGAGATGCACGAATGGGGAAACTTTAAGGGAACACAATTCAGCCCTTAGTGATTTTTTCTCAATTTCGTTCTCGTTTGGAACCCAGCATCTAAATGTGGACTTCAGCTTGGATTTCCCCAGAATCAAGGGGAGGAATGAAGAATTGCCGCTGCCTTGTGGCGACTGCAAGGAACCTTAGCTTCAACAACAGTGCTCAGGAAAATTGAAAACTCCCAAGCCTGAGGGGCTCTAAGGATTTTTGCCCTCAAACCCTCACCTGCTTTAGTGTTGGAATAAGGTTATTAATCCGGGCAGGTGTCATAGAGGCTGATTTCAAATGAAATTTTACAAACTATATTTAAAATTTTTTAAACAAAGAACATACCAATTCCTTCCCAGCCTACATTATTTGAGAAAAATTTCATCACATCTTCTAAGCGGTAAGCCCTCCCACCAGCCAGAAGAGCCATTTTCAAAAAAGTGGACAAACAGTGTCACCTGGGCAGGACCTGGAGGGAAAAGAACCCCTTGGACCACGCTGGCCATTAAAACAGGAAATGAAATGGAGAAAAAATCTGTTTATTGTACATCTTCCAAACACTCTTACCACAAGACCTGGAAATCACAAGTTGGATCTATATCTCGACAAACTCTAATTGAAAAGGAGCCTTGAAGCGCAACGTTCATAGCAGCACTATTTACAGTAGCCACAATTTGGAGGCCACCATAATATCCATTGACAGATGAAGGCATGAACACGATGTGGCATGCGCAAAGAAGGGAAGGATGCTCAGCTGTAAAAGGCGGTGAAATCATGTCGGTAGCAGCCAATGACCAGGACCTAGGGATCCTCATACACAGTGAGCTAATTCTGACAGAGGAAGAGAGAGACCATGTGGTATCCCCGATATGTGGACTCTCAAAACTTACACAAAGCAACTCAGTCTGAAGACAGACACAGACCCATAGGCTTGGACGACTCAACCAGAGTTCCTGCAGACCAAACAGCCAGGCAGGGTTCAATCAAGACGTTTCCATCACCATATCCACCCCCTTTGTGTAAACATTGATCAGCAGTTGGAGTTAGCCTAGAATGAAAGAGTACCCAGTCAATCGTCCATACTGCTGTCAAGTAGAAACTGGCACTTACCAAGGGCACTGCCAAGGCCTGAACAACAAAGACATTTGTCATCTGCCCCCGCAGAGACTGAACCCCATGCTGCTGTAGCTGTTGACCTTCAACAATCCCTGAGGGAGTTCAGGTGGAGTGAGGTGCTCTGTGCTCCAGGGAGTCTGGTGGGACAGGTCTTCAGATAATTGGATGTTTTTAGGAACAGATTTTATGATTTCAATCCTTGCATCTCCTCATATCTAGAGAAGCACTAAATCCCTTCATGGTGATGTCAGATCCTCACGACTGACAAAAAAACCTTTTGTAAAATGAGTGCTTAATTGTGTTGAACTCCCCCTTCACCAAAATCTTATAAATTGACCTTCACCCACTGCCCCTTTGGAGCAGTCTCTCAGAGCTTTCTGCATTTTGCCCCAAATATAAAACATAACTCATAACTCTGAAGTTGTGCATCTTTTTAGTCGACACTGCCCTAACAGGTGGAGAAGGCAATGGCAACCCACTCCACTACTTTTGCCTGGAAAATCCCATGGATGGAGGAGCCTGGTAGGCTGCAGTCCATGGGGTCGCTACGAGTCGGACACAACTGAACGACTTCCCTTTCACTTTTCACTTTCATGCATTGGAGAAGGAAATGGCAACCCACTCCAGTGTTCTTGCCTGGATAATCCCAGGGAAGGGGGAGCCTGGTGGGCTGCCGTCTATGGGGCCACACAGAGTCGGACACGACTGAAGTGACTTAGCAGCAGCAGCAGCAGCCCTAACGGGACAAAAAAGTTGAAAGAAAGAAACAAGATACTAGTGGACATGGAGCAGAATCAAAATGCTGTACACCCTACACAAGTACAACATTGAAAATTGAGTAAAATCGATTCGATAAAGAAAGCTTCTTTTCAAATGCAAGGAAATGACTTCTGTGATCTGGGCAGGCCTCGGAGACTGGAGCTTCTGCCGTATTCCTGAAGCCTGAACAGCCCTGGAACCAGAGAATGGATTGCATTAGGGTTGAGGGAGCTCAGAAAAATATGTGAGCAAATTTTGCTAGGTTCCGGCTGTATGGTTTGTCCTCTGTGGATGAATTCAACATCTCCCCACTCTGGCCGCCCTTTCACAGCTAATCCAAGCCTAGTGACCACCCCCCAAACAAAGTCCTCCCTTTAGACTTGAAGTTTGAACAGTTGTCTGGCCTCTATACTACTCGGTGGGAAGTTTTCACCAGCCACTCTTTGATTAGAATGCCTATTTTAGAATCCATGGCAAGCCACTCCAGTGCTCTTGCCTAGAAAAATCCCACGGACAGAGGAGCCTGGTAGGCTGCAGTCCGTGGGGTCGCGAAGAGTCGGACGCGACTGGGCGACTTCACTTTCACTTTTCACTTCCACACATTGGAGAAGGAAATGGCAACCCACTCCAGTGTTCTTGCCTGGAGAACCCCAGGGACGGCGGAGCCTGGTGGGCTGCCGTCTATGGGGTCACACAGAGTCGGACACGACTGAAGCGACTTAGCAGCAGCAGCAGCAGCGTAGATTGAAGGGGTTGCTAATGCAAAGGTGGTGGAGTGCTGCATGGGATGGGGAACGTTTCAGTTCAGTTCAGTCTCTCAGTCGTGTCCGACACTCCGCGACCCCATGAATCACAGCACGCCAGGCCTCCCTGTCCATCACCAACTCCCGGAGTTCACTCAAACTCATGTCCATCGAGTCGGTGATGCCATCCAGCCATCTCATTCTCTGTCGTCCCCTTCTCCTCCCGCCCCCAATCCCTCCCAGCATCAGAGTCTTTTCCAGTGAGTCAACTCGTCGCATGAGGTGGCCAAAGTATTGCAGTTTCAGCTTTAGCATCAGTCCTTCCAATGAACACCCAGGATTGATCTCCTTTAGAATGGCCTGGTTGGACGTTTAAGGAGACACAATTTGACCCTTAGGGATTGTTCTGCCACATTTAGCTCTCCTTTGGAACCCATCATCAATACATGGACAGAGGCTCTAGTGGCCCCAGAAAAATGGGAGAAATGAGGTAGTGCTGCCCCTTGTGGCCACTGTTTATAACAGCAGTTTGGGGGCTCAGGGAAATTGAGACCTCTCAAGCCTGATGGGCCCTAGAGGACTTTTGCCCTCAAAACCTCACCTGATTGTGTAGGAATAAGGTTTCTAATCTGGGAGGGTGTTGTAGCAGCTGATTTCAATATAAATTTTACTAACATTATTTTTTTTAAAGGACATACTGATTCCTACCCCGCCTACAATATTGGAGAAATGCTAATCACATCTTCAAACTGGTAAGCCCTCCCACCAGCCAGATGAACCATTTTCCAAAAAGTGGACAAACAGTATCACCTGGGAAGGCCCAGGGGGAAAAGAACCCTCCTTGGACTATGTTGGCCATAAAAACAGAAAATGAAATGGAAAATAAAATCAATTTATTGAAAATCTTCCAAATACTCTTACCACAAGACGGGGAAATCATAAGCTGGAGCTGTATCTTGACAAACTCTAATTGAAAAGGAGCTCTGAAGCGCAACGTTCATAGCAGCACTATTTACAGTAGCCAAGATGTGGAGGCCACCATAATATCCATTGACAGATGAATGCATAAACACGATGTGGTATGTACAAAGAAGGGAAGGACACTCTGCATCAAACACGATGAAATCATGGGGCTGACAGCAAGCTATAAGCAACTATGGATTATCATATTCAGCGAGCTAATTCTGACAGAGGAAGAAAGAGACCATGTGGTATCCCTGGTGCGTAGAATCTCAAAACTGACATAAAGCAACTTAATGGGAAGACAGAACCAGCCCCACAGTCTTGGAAAACCCAGCCAGTTTTTCTGAAGTCCAAACAGCCGTGCAGGGTTAAATTAAGACATTTCAGTTGACATACAAACCCTCATAGGTGTAAGCATCGTTCATCAACTGGACCGAGTCTAGGGTAAAGGGCCCCAGTTACACCTTATACGACTCTAGATGGACAGCAAAGTAGAAAAATAAAAGACATTTGTGTATATGTAGTATACAGCAAATGCTGTACACTCTACACAAATGCAACATTCAAAATCGAGTAAAATCAATTTGAAAAATAAAAGTTCCTTTTGAAATGAAAGGGATTGCCTTCCGTGTTCCAGGCAGACCACACAGACCCGAACTGGGGTCACATCCCTGCAGCATGAGCAGCCCTGGAACCAGAGAATGGAGTGCTTTAGTGCTGATGTTGGACAGACAAATGTTCGAGCAAATTTTCATTGGTTGCAGCTCTACTCTTTGGCCTTTCTGGATGAAACCGACATCTCCACAACCTCGCCTGCCTTTCATAACTAATCCAAGCCTCGTTACCCAAAAGAAGTACGCCCTTTAGGCTTGAAGCTTGAAAAGTCATCTGGGCTCTATAAGTCTCCATGGGAGGTTTTTCACCTGCTACTCTTTCTTTAGAATGCTTGGGCACAGGCAGAGGACAACATCCAGGTAGCACAGATTTGAAGGGGTTAATAATGCAAAGGTAGGGGAGTGCTGCATGGGATGGGGAACCTTTTAGGAGACACAAATAGCCCTTAGGGATTGTTCTGCCACATTTCACTCTCACAGCAGGAACACGTGGACTTTGCCCCCAGAATCAAGTGAAAGTATGAGGATGTGCTGCCACCTTGTGGCCACTTCTTGTAACAACAGCTTTAACACCTGTTCAGGGAAATTGAAAACTCCCAAGCCTGAGCGGTTCTAAAGGACTTTTGTTTGCCCTGAAGACCTCACCTGGTAAGGTGTTTGAAGGTTACCAATCCGGGCAGGCGGTGTAGAGGCGGATTTCAAAATGAATTTTAGTTACAATATTTTAAAAGACGACATACCATTTCCGCCCCACCCTACATTATTGGAGAAATGCAAACCAGATCTTCAAAGTGGTAAGCTTCCCCACCAGCCGGAAGCCACTCTCACATAGTGGAGAAACAGTACTCCCCGGGCGGGGCCTAGAGAGGAAAATACCATCCTTGAACCATGTTGGGTACAAAAATAACTGTCTGGGGTACAAAAATAACCATCTTGTACAAAAATAGAAAACAGCATGAAGATCACTATATGCTATTGAAAAACTTCAAAACACTTTTACCATAAGACCTGGAAATCTGTATCTCTGCAAACTCTGATTGGAAAAGAAGCTTGCAGCATCATGTTTAGGGAAGCACTATTTACAGTAGCCAAGATTTGGAAGCCACCATAATATCCACCAACAGATAAATGCACAAACACAATGTGGTATGTGCAACGAAGGGATGGTTCCCCAGCCATTAAAAAAAAAGATAAATGAAATAACCTCCCGGCAGCAAGCTACAAGGACTAAAGTAGAGTCCTACTCATGGCGGTAAGTCTGAAATAGACAGAAACACCTAATGTGGTATGCTTGTGCTTGGAATCTAAATGTTGATGCAAAGCTACTCAATTCCAAGACATAAACACATCCACAGACTAAAAAAACTTAACTATTGTGACTGTAGGTCGCTTAGCAATTTAGGTTGTATCAGGTCATTTGGATTTACATGTACACAATAATATGTGTAAAAATCTATCACAAAATGACTTACTCTATGCCACAACAGACGCTGCTCATCCTCTGCCATAAGGTAACTTGGGAAAAAAGAACATAGAGAAGTTAAGTGAAAGTAAAAGTCGTTCAGCCGGGTCTGACTCTTTGCAACCCCATGGATTGTAGCCCACCAGGCTCTTCTCTGTCCATGGGATTCTCCAGGCAAGAATATTGCAATGGGTTGCTATTCCCTTCTCCAGGGGATCTTCCCAAACCAGGGATCGAACCCAGCTCTCCTGTTTTATCTTCTTTTAGTTTTGCTTCCTTTTGGTCTTTACCCTGTTGGCATCTTTGGGAACTGTGCATACGTGTAACAGCATCTACCATACCTCTTCACTTTAGCTTAGGCTGGATTTGAAGAGCCAAAACAGGAAAACACTTAAGGAGACTTGAGATTCTCATAGAGAAATAAATTAGAGCTGCTGTTTCTTATACCTTTGCTTTCCTGTTCTTTATTATTTATTTTTTTAAAAAACGTAAAAGAACTCTTTATGTGCCGGAGTCAAGTAGCTGTGTATCTACAACAAACACATCATTGGCAGTTAAGCATCAGTTCAGATCAGTCACTCAGTGCTGTCTGACTCTTTGTGAACTCATGGACTGCAGCACGCGAGGCCTCCCTGTCCACCACCAACTCCCTGAGTTTACTCAAACTCATGTCCATTGTGTCAGTATGCCATCCAACCATCTCATCCTCTGTCATCCCCTTCTCCCCCTGCCTTCAATATTTCCAAGCATCAGGGTCTTTTCAAATGAGTCAGTTCTTCACATCAGGTGGCCAAACTATTGGAGTCCCAGCTTCATCATCAGTCCTACCAATGAATATTCAGAACGGATTTCCTTTAAGATGGACTGGTTAGATCTCCTTGCTGTCCACAGGACTCTCAAAATTCTTCTCCAGCACTACACTTCAAAAGCATCAATTTTTGGTGCTCAGCTTTCTTCACAGTCCAACTCTCACATCCATACATGACCACTGGAGAAACCATAGCCTTGACTAGACGGACCTTTGTCGGCAAAGTAATGTCTCTGCTTTTCAATATGCTGTCTAGGTTGGTCATGACTTTTCCTCCAAGGAGCAAGTGTCTTTTAATTTCATGGCTGCAGTCAGCATCTGCAGTGATTTTGGAACCCAGAAAAATAAAATCTGACACTGTTTCCATTGCTTCCCCCTCTATTTGCCATGAAGTGGTGGGAGCAGACCCAACTTTTTCACTCTCCTCTTTCACTTTCATCAAGAGGCTCTTTAGTTCTTCATTTTCTTCCATAAGGGTGGTGTCATCTGCTTATTTAAAGTTATTGATATTTCTCCCAGCAATCTTGATTCCAGCTTGTGCTTCATCCAGTCCAGCATTTCTCATGATGTACTCTGCATATAAGTTAAATAAGCAGGGTGACAATATACAACCTTGACATACTCCTTTTCCTATTTGGAACCAGTCTGTGGTCCATGTCCAGTTCTAACTGTTGCTTCTTGATCTGCATACAGATTTCTCAGGAGGCAGGTCAGTGGTCTGGTATTCCCATCTCTTGAAGAATTTTCCACAGTTTGTTGTGATCCACCCAGTCAAAGGCTTTGGCATAGTCAATAAAGCAGAAGTTTTTCTGGAGCTCTCATTTTTTTGATGATCCAGCGTATGTTGGCAATTTGATCTCTGATTCCTCTGCCTTTTCTAAATCCAGCTTGAACATATGGAAGTTCACTGTTCATATATTGTTGAAGCCTGGCTTGGAGAAATTTGAGCATGACTTTGCTAGTGTGTGAGATGAGTGCAATTGTGTGGTAGTTTGAGCATTCTTTGGCATTGCCTTTCTTTGGGATTGGAATGAAAGCTGACCTTTTCCAGTCCTGTGGTCACTGCTAAGTTTTCCAAATTTGCTGGTGTATTGAGTGCAGCATTTTCACAACATCATCTTTTAGGACTTGAAATAGCTCAACTGGAATTCCATCACCTCCACTAGCTTGGTTCTTAGTGATGCTTCCTAAGACTCACTTGACTTCGCATTCCAGGATGTCTGGCTCTAAGTGAGTGATTACATCATCATGATTATCTGGGTCGTGAAGATCTCTTTTTTGTATAGTTCTTCTGGGTATTCTTGCTACCTCTTAATGTCTTCTGCTTCTGTTATGTCCATACCATTTCTGTCCTTTATCGAGCCCATCTTTGCATGAAATGTTCCCTTGGTATCTCTAATTTTCTTGAAGAGACCTCTAGTCTTTCCCATTCTATTGTTTTCCTCTATTTCTTTGCATTGATCGCTGAGGAAGGCTTTCTTATCTCTCCTTGCTGTTCTTTGGAACTCTGCATTCAAATAGGTATACCTTTCCTTTTCTCCTTTGCATTTTGCCTCTCTTCTTTTCTCAGTTATTTGTAAGGCCTCCTCAGACAACCATTTTGCCTTTTTGCCTTTCTTTTTCTTGGGGATGGTCTTGATCACTGCCTCCTGTACAATGTCATGAACCTCTGTCCATAGTTCTTCAGGCACTCTATCAATACTAATGCCTTGAATCTATTTGTCACTTCTACTGTATAATCATAAGGGATTTGATTTAGGTCATATCTGAATGGCCTAGTGGTTTTCCCTACTTTCTTCAATTTAAGTCTTAATTTGGCAATAAGGAGTTCATGATCTGAGTCTTGTTTTTGCTAACTGTATATAGCTTCTCCATCTTTGGCTGCAAAGAATATAATCCATCTGATTTCGGTGTTGACCATCTGGTGAAGTCCATGTGTAGAGTCTTCTCTTGTGTTGTTGAAAGAAGGTATTTGCTGTGACCAGTGCATTCTCTTGGCAAAGCTCTGTTAGCCTTTGCCCTGCTTCATTCTGTACTCCAAGGCCATATTTGACTGTTACTCCATGTATTTCTTGACTTCCTACTTTTGCATTCCAGTCCCCTATAATGAAAAGGACATCTTTTTTGGGTGTTAGTTCTAGAAGGTCTTGGAGGTCTTAATAGAACCATTCAACTTCAGCTTCTTCAACATTACTGGTTGGGGCATAGGCTTGGATTACCGTGATATTGAATGGTTTGCCTTGGAAATGAACAGAGATCATTCTGTTATTTTTAATATTGCATCCAAGTCCTGCATTTCGGACTCTTTTGTTGACCATGATGGCTACTCCATTTCTTCTAAGGGATTCCTGCCCACAGTAGTAGATATAATGGTCATCTGAGTTAAATTCACCCATTCCAGTCCATTTTAGTTCACTGATTCCTAAAATGTCGATGTTCACTCTTGCCATCTCCTGTTTGACCACTTCTAATTTGCCTTGATTCACGGACCTAACATTCCACATTCCTATGCAATTTTGCTCTTTATAGCATTGGACTATACATCAGTAGAAAATACACAATCCTTTGACAAATAACAGGAAATTCCTAGTACAACACAACACCCTCTGCAGGGCAGATTTGAAGGAGTTGATATTTTAAAGGGACACGGTGCTGATTGCGAATGGAGAAGAATTAATGAAGTAAAAGCCCTTGTGTGTTTGTTTTGCCACATTCTACTCTCATTTCCCTCCCAAGAATAGACCTTTCTCTTAATAACAACTTTAAAATCTGTGCTAAGGGTAACTTTTAACTCAGAAGGTCTGATGGACTCAAAATTACTTCTTCCCACAAAAAATGCCCTAAGTATGTAATGGAGTATGAATTCAAAAAAAGCAGGCTTACAAGAAGTCAATTTCAAAAGTTAGCTTTGCTCACAGTTTAAAGAAAGAGCGCACTTCCCATCCTTACCAGCGCACATGATTACAGACACGAAATCAAAGCTTCAGTGATATCGCCTCCCGTGGGGAGCAATAGCCATCCCCAAAATCTCCACAAGCAGTAAATGCTGGACAGATCCTGGAGTAAGGGAAACTCCTATGCACTGTTGATGGGAATGTAATTGTCCAGCCACTTCGGAGAACATTATGGAGGTTCTCTAAAAACTACATGTAGAAGTATCAAGTGACCCAGGAATTCCACTTCTCACCATATATTTGCTTTTTTTTTTTTTTCTTAATTATATTGGTTGGGTTTGCCATACATTGACATGAATCCGCCCCGGGTGTACATGAGTTCTACTTCCTGAAACCCCCCTCCCACCCCCCTCCTCCCCTTATCCTCCCTCTGGGTCATCCCCATGCACCAGCCCCGAGCATCCTGTCTCATGCGTCGAACCTGGACTGGTGATTTGTTTCACATATGATAATATACATGTTTCAATGCCATTCTCCCAAATCGTCCCACCCTCGTTCTCTCCCACAGAGTCCCAAAGACTGTTCTATACACCTGTGTCTCTTTTGCTGTCTCATATACAGGGTTATCATTACCATCTTTCTAAATTCCATATATATGTGTTAGTATACTGTATTGGTGTTTTTCTTTCTTGCTTACTTCACTCTGTATAACAGGCTCCAGTTTCATCCACCTCATTAAAACTGATTCAAATGCATTCTTTTTAATGGCTGAGTAATACTCCATTGTGTATATGTACCACAGTTTTCTTATCCATTTGTCTGCAGGTGGACATCTAGGTTGCTTCCATGTCCTGGCTATTATAAACAGTGCGGCAATGAACATTGGCGTATATGTGTCTCTTTCAATTCTGGTTTCCTCAGTGTGTATGCCGAGGAGTGCGATTGCTGATCATATGGCAGTTCTATTTCCAGTTTTTTGAGGAATCTCCACACTGTTCTCCATAGTGGCTGTACTAGTTTGCATTCCCACCAACAGTGTAAGAGGGTTCCCTTCTCTCCACACCCTCTCCAGGATTTATTGCATGTAGACTTTTGGATAGCAGCCATTCTGACTGGTGTGAAATGGTATCTCATTATGGTTTTGATTTGCATTTCTCTGATGTCAAGTGGGCCTTAGAAAGCATCACTACTAACAAAGCTAGTGGAGGTGATGGAATTCCAGTTGAGCTATTTCAAGTCTTGAAAGATGATGCTGTGAAAGTGCTGCACTTAATATGCCAGCAGATTTGGAAAACTCAGCAGTGGCCACAGGACTGGAAGAGGTCAGTCTTCATTCCAATCCCAAAGAAAGGCAATGCCAAAGAATGCTCAAACTACCGCACAATTGCCCTCATCTCACACGCTAGTAAAGTCATGCTCAAAATTCTCCAAGCCAGGCTTCAGCAATATGTGAACCGTGAACTCCCAGATGTTCAAGCAGGTTTTAGAAAAGGCAGAGGCACCAGAGATCAAATTGCCAACATCCGCTGGATCATGGAGAAAGCAAGAGAGTTTCAGAAAAACATCTATTTCTGCTTCATTGACTATACCAAAGCCTTTGACTGTGTCGATCACAATAAACTGTGGAACATTCTGAAAGACATGGGAATCCCAGACCACCTGACCTGCCTCTTGAGAAACCTGTATGCAGGTCAGGAAGCAACTGTTAGAACTGTACATGGAACAACAGACTGGTTCCAAATAGGAAAAGGTGTACGTCAAGGTTGTATATTGTCACCTTGCTTATTTAACTTCTATGCAGAGTACATCATGAGGAACGCTGGGCTGGAAGAAGCACAAGCTGGAATCAAGATTGCCGGGAGAAATATCAATAACCTCAGATATGAAGATGACACTACCCTTATGGCAGAAAGTGAAGAGGAACTCAAAAGCCTCTTGATGAAAGTGAAAGAGGAGAGTGAAAAGGTTGGCTTGAAGCTCAACATTCAGAAAACAAAGATCATGGCATCTGGTCCCATCACTTCATGGGAAATTGATGGAAAAACAGTGGAAACAGTGTCAGACTTTATTTTGGGGGGCTCCAAATTCACTGCAGATGCTGATTGCAGCCATGAAATTAAAAGACGCTTGCTCCTTGGAAGGAAAGTTATGACCAACCTTGATAGTATATTAAAAAGCAGAGACATTACTTTGCCAACCAAGGTCCGTCTAGTCAAGGCAATGGTTTTTCCCGTGGTCATGTATGGATGTGAGAGTTGGACTGTGAAGAAAGCTGATCGCCGAAGAATCGATGCTTTTGAACTGTGGTGTTGGAGAAGACTCTTGAGAGTCCCTTATACTGCAAGGAGATCCAACCAGTCCATTCTAAAGGAGATCAACCCTGGATGTTCATTGGAGGGACTGATGCTAAAGCTGAAAGTGCAATACTTTGGCCACCTCATGCGATGAGTTGACTCACTGGAAAAGACTCTGATGCTGGGAAAGGTTGGGGGCGGGAGGAGAAGGGGACGACGGAGAATGAGATGGCTGGATGGCATCACCGACTCTGTGGACATGAGTTTGAGTGTACTCCGGGAGTTGGTGATGGACAGGGAGGCCTGGCGTGCTGTGATTCATGGGGTCGCGGAGAGTCGGACACGACTGAGCGACTGAACTGAACTGACTGAACTGAACTGATGATGAGGGATGTTGAGCATTTTTTCATGTGTTTGTTAGCCATCTTTATGTCTTCTTTGGAGAAATGTCTGTTGAGTTCTTTGGCCCATTTTTTGATTGGGTCATTTATTTTTCTGGAATTGAGTTGCAGGAGCTGCTTGTATATTTTGGAGATTAATCCTTAATCAGTTGCTTCATTTGCTATTATTTTCTCCCATTCTGAAGGCTGCCTTTTCACCTTGCCTATAGTTTCCTTTTCTGTGGAGAAGCTTTTGATTTTAATTAGGTCCAATTTGTTTATTTTTGCTTTTATTTCCAATATTCTGGGAGGTGGGTCATGGAGGATCCTGCTGTAATTTATGTCAGAGAGTGTTTTGCCTACGTTCTCCTCTAGGAGTTTTATAGTTTCTGGTCTTACATTTAGATCTTTAATCCATTTTGAGTTTTTTTTTTGTGTGTGTGTATGGTGTTAAGAAGTGCTCTAGTTTCATTCTTTTACAAGTGGCTGACCAGTTTTCCCAGCACCACTCTCACCACTACTATTCAACATAGTTCTGGAAGTTTTGGCTACAGCAATCAGAGCAGAAAAAGACATAAAAGGAATCCAAATTGGAAAAGAAGAAGTAAAACTTTCACTGTTCACTGATGACATGATCCTCTACATAGAAAACCCTAAAGACTCTACCAGAAAACTACTAGAGCTAATCAATGAATACAGTAATCAACACACAGAAATCCCTTACATTCCTATACACTAATAATGAGAAAATAGAAAGAGAAATTAAGGAAACTACTTCATTCACTGTTGCAACGAAAAGGATAAAATACTTAGGAATATATCTACCTAAAGAAACAAAAGACCTGTACATAGAAAACTATAAAACACTAGTGAAAGTAATCAAAGAGGACACTGATAGATGGAGAAATATACTGTGTTTGTGGATTGGAAGAATAAATATTGTGAAAATGAGTATACTACCCAAAGTAATTTATACATTCAATGCAATCTCTATCAAGCTACCAACGATATTTTTCACAGAGCTAGAACAAATAATCTCACAATTTGTATGGAAATATAAAAAACATCGAATAGCCAAAGCAATCTTGAGGAAGAAGAATGGAACTGGGGGAATTAACCTGCCGGACTTCAGGCTCTACTACAAAGCCACAGTCATCAAGACAGTGTGGTACTGGCATAAAGACAGAAATATAGATCAATGGAACAAAATAGAAAGCCCAGAGATAAATCCACGCACTTATGGACACCTTATCTTTGACAAAGGAGGCAAGAATATAAAATGGAGAAAAGACAGTATCTCACCATATATTTGGATAAAACCTTAATTTGAAAAGATGCATGCACACAAATGTTCATTGTAGGGCTTTTATAGTAGCCAGGACATGGGAGCAACCTCAATATCCATCTACAGATTAATTGATAAAAAAGATGTGGAGGATATATACAATGGAATATTGCTCACCCATAAAAAAAGATAATACAGCCTTTTGCAGCAGCATGGACAGACCCAGAGATTGTCATCTTGAGTTAAGTGAGTCAGACAAAGACAAATATCTTGTGCTATTACTTATATGTGTAATCTCAAAAAAAGTGTACAAATGAACTTATGTACAAAATAGAAATAGAATTTCAGATTTAGAAAACAAATATACTGTTACCAGGGGTAAGGGGGGCATGAATAACAGGAGAATGGTATTACCATATACACACTGCTGTATAAAAAACAGATAACTAATAAGGACCTACTGTATAGCACATGGAACTCTGCTCAATACTTTGTAATAACCTATGGGAAAAGTATCTAAAGAAGAGTGTGATAGCCTAATTTGAACAGTGTCAGACTCATGATTTCTGAGGAAGAAGATTTAACTTTGGGACCAGGGACCAGGCTTGATTGCACAAGAGCTTTTGTATAGCAAGAGTTTTATTAAAGTATAAAAGGGGACAGATAAAGTTTCTGACATTGACATCAGAAAGGGGATGGAGAGTGGCCCCTCACTAGTGTTAGCAAGGGAGTTATATACTTTTAAAATTAGTTATTACAGTAAATCAAAAGGTTGTAAAGGTTGTAAGAATTTTACCAGACCCACTCCCACAATTTACATTTTAGGATAATGGGATTAGAACTAAACAATAGAAAGATCCTACCAGACACACAATGGGATAATCCTACCAGATAATCATGATGGTGTGCTCACTAACCTAGCCAGACATCCTGGAATGCAAAGTCAAGTGGGCTTTAGGAAGCATCACTAAGAACCAAGCTAGTGGAGGTGATGGAATTCCAGTTGAGCTATTTCAAGTCCTAAAAGATGATGCTATGAAAGTGCTGCACTCAATACACCAGCAAATTTGGAAAACTCAGCAGTGGCCACAGGACTGGAAAATGTCAGTCTTCACTCCAATCTCAAACAAAGGCAATGCCAAAGAATGCTCAAACTACAACACAATTGCACTCATCTCACACACTAGCAAAGTCATGCTCAAATTTCTCCAAGCCAGGCTTCAACAATATATGAAGAGTGAACTTCCAGATGTTCAAGCTGGATTTAGAAAAGACAGAAGAACCAGAGAGCAAATTGCCAACATCCACTCAGTTCAGTTCAGTCGCTCAGTCGTGTCCGACTCTTTGCGACCCCATGAATCACAGCACGCCAGGCCTCCTTGTCCATCACCAACTCCCAGAGTTCACTCAAACTCATGTCCACAGAGTCGGTGATACCATCCAGCCATCTCATTCTCTGTCGTCCCCTTCTCCTCCCGCCCCCAACCTTTCCCAGCATCACAGTCTTTTCCAGTGAGTCAACTCGTCGCATGAGGTGGCCAAAGTACTGCAGTTTCAGCTTTAGCATCAGTCCTTCCAATGAACACCCAGGATTGATCTCCTTTAGAATGGACTGGTTGGATCTCCTTGCAGTCCAAGGGACCCTCAAGAGTCTTCTCCAACATCACAGTTCAAAAGCATCAATTCTTCGGCGATCAGCTTTCTTCACAGTTCAACTCTCACATCCATACATGATCACGGGAAAAACCATAGCCTTGACTAGGTGGACCTTGGTTGGCAAAGTAATGTCTCTGCTTTTTAATATGCTATAGGTTGGTCATAACTTTCCTTCCAAGGAGTAATCGTCTTTTAATTTCATGGCTGCAATTAGCATCCACAGTGATTTTGAAGCCCCCAAAAATAAAGTCTGACACTGTTTCCACTGTTTCCCCATCTATTTCCCATGAAGTGATGGGACCAGATGCCATGATCTTTGTTTTCTGAATGTTGAGCTTCAAGCCAACCTTTTCACTCTCCTCTTTCACTTTCATCAAGAGGCTTTGAGTTCCTCTTCACTTTCTGCCATAAGGGTAGTGTCATCTTCATATCTGAGGTTATTGATATTTCTCCCAGCAATCTTGATTCCAGCTTGTGCTTCTTCCAGCCCAGCGTTCCTCATGATGTACTCTGCATATAAGTTAAGTAAGCAAGGTGATAATATACAGCCTTGACGCACTCCTTTCCCTATTTGGAACCAGTCTGTTGTTCCATGTCCAGTTCTGACTGTTGCTTCCTGACCTGCATACAGGTTTCTCAAGAGGCAGGTCAGGTGGTCTGGTATTCCCAGCTCTTTCAGAATGTTCCACAGTTTATAGTGATCCACACTGTCAAAGGCTTTGGCATAGTCAATGAAGCAGAAATAGATGTTTTTCTGGAACTCTCTTGCTTTCTCCATGATCCAGCGGATGTTGGCAATTTGATCTCTGGTGCCTCTGCCTTTTCTAAAGCCTGCTTGAACATCTGGGAGTTCACGGTTCACATATTGCTGAAGCCTGGCTTGGAGAATTTTGAGCATGACTTTACTAGCGTGGGAGATGCGTGCAATTGTGCGGTAGTTTGAACATTCTTTGGCATTGCCTCTCTTTGGGATTGGAATGAAGACTGACCTTTTCCAGTCCTGTGGCCACTGCTGAGTTTTCCAGATCTGCTGGCATATTGAGTGCAGCACTTTCACAGCATCATCTTTCAAGATTTGAAATAGCTCGACTGGAATTCCATCACCTCCACTAGCTTTGTTTGTAGGGATGCTTTCTAAGGCCCACTTGACTTCACATTCCAAGATGTCTGGCTGTAGGTCAGTGATCACATTATCGTGACTATCCTGATCGTGAAGATCTTTTTTGTACAGTTCTTCTGTGTATTCTTGCCACCTCATCTTAATATCTTCTGCTTCTGTTAGGTCCATACCATTTCTGTCCTTTATCGAGCCCATCTTTGCATGAAATGTTCCCTTGGAATCTCTAATTTTCTTGAAGAGATTTCTTGTTTTTCCTATTCTGTTGTTTTCCTCTATTTCTTTGCATTCATCACTGAGGAAGGCTTTCTCATCTCTCCTTGCTATTCTTTGGAACTCTGCATTCAGATGCTTATATCTTTCCTTTTCTCCTTTGCTTTTCGCTTTGCTTCTTTTCACAGCTATTTGTAAGGCCTCCTCAGACAGCCATTTTGCTTTTTTGCATTTCTTTTCCATGGGGATGGTCTTGGTCCCTGTCTCCTGTACAATTACACGAACCTCCATCCAGAGTTCATCAGGCACTCTATCTATCAGATCTCGTCCCTTAAATCTATTTCTCACTTCCACTGTATAATTATAAGGGATTTGATTTAGGTCCTTTCTGAATGGTCTAGTGGTTTTCCCTACTTTCTTCAATGTCAGTCTGAATTTGGCAATAAGGAGTTCATGATCTGAGCCACAGTCAGCTCCTGGTCTTGTTTTTGCTAACTGTATAGAGCTTCTCCATCTTTGGCTGCAAAGAATAGAATCAATCTGATTTCAGTGTTGACCATCTGGTGATGTCCATGTGTAGAGTCTTCTCTTGTGTTGTTGGAAGAGGGTGTTTGCTATGACCAGTGCGTTCTCTTGACAAAACTCTATTAGACTTTGCCCTGCTTCATTCCGTGCTCCAAGGCCAACATCCACTGGATCAACAAAAAAGCGAGAGTTCCAGAAAAGCTTCTGCTTTATTGACTATGCCAAAGCCTTTGACTCTGTGGATCACAACAAACTGTGGAAAATTCTTCAAGAGATGGGAAAAGCAGACCACCTGACCTGCCTCCTGAGAAATCTGTATTCAGGTCAAGAAGCAACAGTTAGAACTGGACATAGAACAACAGACTGGTTCCAAATCGGGAAAGGAGTATATCAAGGCTGTATCTTGTCACCCTGCTTATTTAACTTATATGCAGAGTAAATCATTTGAAATGCTGGACTGGTTGAAACACAAGCTGGAATCAAGATTGCTGGGAGAAATATAAATAACCTCAGATATGAAGATGACACAACCTTTTTTTTGTTGTTGTTGTTGGAGGAAAATTACCTTACATTAATATATTGGTTGGTTTTGCCATACATTGACACGAATCCGCCCCTAGTGTACATGTCTTCCCTTTCTTGAACCCCCCCTCCCACCTCCCTCTTCCCCATATCCTCCCTCCAGGTCATCCCCGTGCACCAGCCCCAAGCATCCTGTATCATGCGTCGAACCTGGACTGGTCACATATGATAATATACATGCTACAATGCCGTTCTCCCCAATCATGCCACCTTTACTCTCTCCCACAGAGTTCCAAAGACTGTTCTTTATACCTATGTCTCTTTTGCAGTCTCGTATACAGGGTTAAGGTTACCATCTTTCTAAATTTCTATATATGCGTTATTGATGTTTTTCTTTCTGGCTTACTTCACTCTGTATAATAGGCTCCAATTTCATCCACCTCATTAAAACTGATTCAAATGCATTCTTTTTGATGGCTGAAAAATACTCCATTGTGTATATGTACCAAAGCTTTCTTATCCATTCATCTGCAGATGGACATGTAGGTTGCTTCCATGTCCTGGGTATTATAAACAGTGCGGCAATGAACATTGGAGTATATGTGTCTCTTTCAATTCTGGTTTCCTCGGTGTGTATGCCCAGGAGTGCAATTGCTGGATCATATGGCAGTTCTATTTCCAGTTTTTTGAGGAATCTCCACACTGTTCTCCATAGTGGCTGAACTAGTTTGCATTCCAACCAACAGTGTAAGAGTGTTCCCTTTTCTCCACACCCTCTCCAGCATTTAATGCACGTAGACTTTTGGATAGCAGCCATTCTGACTGATGTGAAATGGTATCTCATTGTGGTTTTGATTTGCATTTCTCTGATGATGAGGGATGTTGAGCATTTTTTCATGTGTTTGTTAGCCATCTGTATATCTTCTTTGGAGAAATGTCTGTTTAGTTCTTTGGCCCATTTTTTGACTGGGTCACTTGTTTTTCTGGAAGTGAGCTGCAGGAGCTGCTTGTATATTTTGGAGATTAATCCTTTATCAGTTGCTTCAGTTCAGTTGCTCAGTCGTGTCCAACTCTCCGCGACCCCATGAATCACAGAACGCCAGGCCTCCCTGTCCATCACCAACTCCCGGAGCTCACTCAAACTCATGTCCACAGAGTCAGTTTGCTATTATTTTCTCCCATTCTGAAGGCTGTCTTTTCACCTTGCTTATAATTTCCTTTGCTGTGCAGAAGCTTTTGATTTTAATTAGGTCCCATTTGTTTATTTTTGCTTTTATTTCCAATATTCTGGGAGGTGGGTCATGGAGGATCCTGCTGTGATTTATGTCGGAGAGTGTTTTGCCTACATTCTCCTCTAGGAGTTTTATAGAATCTGATCTTACATTTAGCTCTCTAATCCATTTTGAGTTTATTTGGGTGTATGGTGATAGGAAGTGTTCTAGTTTCATTCTTTTACAAGTGGCTGACCAGTTTTCCCAGCACCACTTGTTAAAGAGACTGTCTTTTGTCCATTTTATATTCTTGCCTCCTTTGTTGAAGATAAGGTGTCCATAGGTGCGTGGATTTATCTCTGGGCTTTCTATTTTGTTCCATTGATCTATATTTCTGCCTTTATGCCAGTACCATATTGTCTTGATGACTGTGGCTTTGTAGTAGAGCCTGAAGTCTGTCAGGTTAATTCCTCCAGTTCCATTCTTCTTCTTCAAGATTGCTTTGGCTATTAGAGGTTTTTTGTATGTCCATACAAATTGTGAGATTATTTATTCTAGTTCTGTGAAAAATATTGTTGGTAGCTTGATAGGGATTGCATTGAATGCATAAATTACTTTGGGTAGTATACTCATTTTCACAATATTTATTCTTCCAATCCATGAACACGGTATATTTCTCCATCTATTAGTGTCCTCTTTGATTACTTTCACTAGTGTTCTATAGTTATCTACGTACAAGTCTTTTGTTTCCTTACTTAGATATATTCCTAAATATTTAATTCTTTTCGTTTCAACAGTGAATGGAATGGTTTTCTTAATTTCTCTTTCTATTTTCTCATTATTAGTGTATAGGAATGCAAATGATTTCTGTGTGTTGATTTTATATCCTGCAACTTTACTGTATTCATTGATTAGCTCTAGTAGTTTTCTGGTATAGTCTTTAGGGTTTTCTGTGTAGAGGATCATGTCATCAGTGAACAGTGAAAGTTTTACTTCTTCTTTTCCAATTTGTATTCCTTTTATGTCTTTTTCTGCTCTGATTGCTGTAGCCAAAACTTCCAGAACTACGTTGAATAGTAGTGGGCACCCTTGTCTTGTTCCTGACTTTAGGGGAAATGCTTTCAGTTTTTCACCATTGAGGATAATGTTTGCTGTGGGTTTGTCATAAATAGCTTGTATTATGTTGAGATATGTCCCTTCTAGTCCCACTTTCTGGAGGGTTTTTATCATAAATGGATGTTGTATTTTGTCAAAGGCTTTCTCTGCATCTATTGAGATAATCATATGATTTTTATTTTTCAGTTTGTTAATGTCGTGTATTACATTGATTGATTTGCGGATATTGAAGAATCCTTGCATTCCTGGGATAAAGCCCACTTGGTCATGATGTATGACCTTCTAAATGTGTTGTTGGATTCTGATTGCTAGAATTTTGTTCAGGATTTTTGCATCTATGTTCATCAGTGATATTGTCCTGTAGTTTTCTTTTTTTGTGGGATCTTTACCAGGTTTTGGGATTAGTGTGATGGTGGCCTCATAGAATGAGTTTGGAAGTTTTCCTTCCTCAGCAATTTTCTGGAAGAGTTTGAGTAGAATAGGTGTTAGCTCTTCTCTAAATTTTTGGTAGAATTCAGCTGTGAAGCCATCTGGACCTGGGCTTTTGTTTGCTGGAAGATTTCCGATTACTTCCTCTAGTTCCGTGCTTGTGATGGGTCTATTCAGATTTTCTATTTCTTCCTGGTTCAGTTTTGGAAAGTTGTACTTTTCTAGGAATTTGTCCATTTCTTCCAAGTTATTCATTTTATTGCCATAGAATTGCTGATAGTATTCTCTAATAATCCTTTGTATTTCTGTGTTTTCAGTTGTGATCTCTCCATTTTCATTTCTAATTTTATTGATTTGGTTCTCCTCCCTTTGTTTCTTGATAAGTCTGGCTAGTGGTTTGTTAATTTTATTTACCTTCTCAAAGAACCAGTATTTGGCTTTGTTGATTTTTGCTATGGTCTCTTTTGTTTCTTTTGGATTTATCTGTGCCCTAATTTTTACGATTTTTTTTCCTTCTACTAACCCTGGGGTTCTTCATTTCTTCCTTTTCTAGTTTCTTTAGATGTAGAGTTAGGTTATTTAGTTGACTCTTTTCTTGTTTCTTGAGGTGTGCCTGTATTGCTATGAACTTCCCCTTAGCACTGCTTTTACAGTGTCCCAGAGGTTTTGGGTTGTTGTGTTTTAATTTTCATTCATTTCTATGCATATTTTGATTTCTCTTTTGATTTCTTCTATGATTTGTTCATTATTCAGCAGCGTGTTGTTCAGCCTCCATATGTTGGCATTTTTAATGGTTTTTCTCCTGTAATTGAGATCTAATCTTACTGCATTGTGGTCAGAAAAGATGGTTGGAATGATTTCAATTTTTTTGAATTTACCAAGGCTAGATTTATGGCCCAGGATGTGATCTATCCTGGAAAAGGTTCCGTGTGCACTTGAAAAAAAAGGTGAAATTCATTGTTTTGGGGTGAAATGTCCTATAGATATCTATTAGGTCTAAGTATCATTTAAATTTTGTGTTTCCTTGTTAATTTTCTGTTTAGTTGATCTATCCATAGATGTAAGTGGGGTATTAAAGTCTCCCACTATTATTGTGTTATTGTTAATTTCCCCTTTTATACTTGTTAGTAATTGTCTTACATATTGCGGTGCTCCTATGTTGGGTGCATAAATATTTAGAATTGTTATATCTTCTTCTTGGATTGATCCTTTGATCATTATGTAGTTTCCTTCTTTGTCTCTTTTCACAGCCTTTGTTTTAAAATCTATTTTATCTTATATGAGTATTGCTACTCCTGCTTTCTTTTGGTCTCTTTTTGCATGGAATATCTTTTTCCAGCCCTTCATTTTCAGTCTGTATTTGTCCCTCAATTTGAGGTGGGTCTCTTGTAGACAACATATATGGGGGTCTTGTTTTTGTATCCATTCAGCCAGCCTTTGTCTTTTGGTTGGGGCATTCAACCCATTTACGTTTAAGGTGATTATTGATAAGTATGATCCCGTTGCCATTTTCTTTATTGTTTTGGGTTCGAGTTTATATACCCTTTCTGTGTTTCCAGTCTAGAGAAGATACTTTAGTATTTGTTGGAGAGCTGGTTTGGTGATACTGAATTCTCTCAGCTTTTGCTTGTCTGTAAAGCTTTTGATTTCTCCTTCACATTTGAATGAGATCCTCGCTGGGTACAGTAATCTGGGCTGTAGGTTGTTTTCTTTCATCACTTTAAGTATGTCTTGCCATTCCCTCCTGGCCTGAAGAGTTTCTGCTGAAAGATCAGCTGTTATCCTTATGGGGATCCCCTTGTGTGTTATTTGTTGTTTTTCCCTTGCTGCTTTTAATATTTGTTCTTTGTGTTTGATCTTTGTTAATTTGATTAATATGTGCCTTGGAGTATTTTGCCTTGGTTTTATCCTGTTAGGGACTCTCTGTGTTTCTTGGACTTGGGTGATTATTTCCTTCCCCATTTTAGGGAAATTTTCAATTATTATCTCCTCAAATATTCTCTCATGGTCTTTCTTTTTGTCTTCTTCTTCTGGGATTCCTATGATTCGAATGTTGGGGCGTTTAATATTGTCCCATATGTCTCTAATATTGTCCTCATTTCTTTTAAGTCTTTTTTCTTTTTCCATCTCTGTTTCATTTATTTCTACAATTCTATCTTCTAGCTCGCTTATCCTGTCTTCTGCCTCCGTTATTCTACTGTTTGTTCCCTCCAGAGTGTTTCTGATCTCATCTATTGCATTATTCATTGTATACTGACTCCTTTTTATTTCCTCTAATTCCTTATTGAACATTTCTTGCATCGTCTCAATCCTTTTCTCCAGTTTATTTATCTGTAACTCCATTTTGCTTTCCAGATTTTGAATCATTTTCACAATTAAAATTCAAAATTCTTTATCAGTAGGTTCCCTATATCTTCCTCTTCTGTTTGTGTTGGTGGGCATTTATCCTGTTCCTTTACTTGTTGGGTATTTCTCTGCCTCTTCATCTTGCTTATATTGCTGTGTTCAGGGTGGCCTTTCCGTCTTCTGGCAGTTTGTGGATTTCTCTTTATTAAGTAGTTACCTCGTTGTGTGTGGGGTTGGATGGGTGACTTGTCAAGGTTCCCTGGTTAGGGAAGCTTGTGTTGATGTTCTGGTGGGTGGAGCTGGATTTCTTCTCTCTGGAGTGCAATGAAGTGTCCAGTAATGAGTTTGAGATGTCACTGGGTTTGGAGTGGCTTTGGGCAGCCTGTATATTGAAGCTCAGTGTTATTCTCCTGTGTTGCTGGATAGTTTGCGTAGTATGTCTTTCACTGAAACTTGTTGACCCGTGGGGTGGTGCCTGGTTTCACTGTATGTATGGAGGCATTTGATGAGTATCTATCAATTAATGTTCTCTGGAGCAGGAGATCTCTGGTGTTCTCAGACCTTAAGCCTCTGCCTCTGGTTTTCAGTCTTGTTCTTGCAGTAGGTTCAAGGCTTCTCCCTCTGTTACTTCCAAGGCAGTTCCTTCTGTTGAAAAAGCTCTTCTGTTTTCTGGTCTCCTCAGTGTCTAATTCCCGTCCTGACACCAGGATGCGGTGGTGGACACTTTTTTTTTTTTTTCCCGGCTCACCTGTTCAGTCCTGCTATGGGGAGGGAGGAACAGCTAACAAATATCCCTGGCGTCTGTGGGGAGTGCTCGCGTTGTCTCGGCTACACTGGGAATGCTCCTGCTCGAGGCGTGTGTGCTTTCCCTGTTTATGCTGCTTAGGCTTTAGGTTACTTTGCTGGGAGCTGTCCACGGCTGGCGCTGGGTTGCATGCACTTCCCAGGTCTGAGCGGCTCAGGTTCAAGTCCTCAGATACTCGACAAAGGTGCAGACTTGGCTGGGCCTGCGTTTTGTGCCTTCCCCGGTCCTAGCAACTCAGGTGACCAGGTGTTTGGCAAGCGGTAGCTGCGACTTATCGCCTTCCCGGTCCCTGCCACTCGGTTTTCTGGGAGTACAACCGGCGCACTTTCTCAGGCGGATATTGACCGGCCCGAACCCAAGCAGTCCTGGCCAGCAAGGAAGCCTGCCTGCAGCTTGACACGGGAAGCCTCTCTGGGGCCACAGCTGCCCCTGCCCCAGCGCTGGCCGCCCTCCCCGCCCGCGTTGGCGGGGGCTAGGGGAAGGGCCACCCGCTGCCGCTTACTCCGCTCTGCACTGGTTCTGTGGGCGGGGCTGGCAGAGTCCTGGGTTGGGGCTTTTCGCAGGCTTTTCCCAGCCCTCTCGCCCTTCAGCTGCAACCTCTGCTCTGGTATCTTAAGTTGAGCCCACAGTTTGCCCTGGGGCATTCAAGCCCGGTTCTCCCTCTAAGCGCCGCTGCCCAGCCCCCACCTGCTAGTGGGGGGCGCGGGCGTCTGCGCCACTTCTCCGCTGCAAGTTTCCTCTGGGCACTTAGTCTGTGAGTTTTAATTATTTATGTCTTTTGTCTCCCAGTTATGCGGCCCTCTGAGATTCCACTCGCCAGTGTTTCCAGGTGTTTGAAAACTTCTCTTTTTTTTTTTTAAGCCTTCCTTCCTGGGGAGGAGCTCCATCCCTCCCTCTTTTGTCTCTCTTTTTATTTTCTGAGCGCCTGATGTCTTCTGCCAGTATTCAGAAGTTGTTTTCTGGGATTTACTCAGCGTTCAAATGTTCTTTTGTTGATTTTGTGGGGGAGAAAGTGGTAACCCCGTCCTATTCCTCCACCATCTTCCTGTGCTCCGACACCACCCTTATGGAAGAAAATGAAGAAGAACTAAAGAGCCTCTTGATGAAAGTGAAAGAGAAGAGTGAAGAAGCTGGGTCTGCTCCCACTTCATGGCAAATAGAGGGGGAAACAATGGAAACAGTGACAGACTTTATTTTGGGGGGCTCCAAAATCCCTGCAGATGGTGACTACAGCCATGAAATTAAAAGACACTTGCTCTTTGGAAGAAAAGTTATGACCAACCTACACAGCATATTGAAAAGCAGAGACATTACTTTGCCAACAAAGGTCTGTCTAGTCAAGGCTATGGTTTTTCCAGTAGTCATGTATGGATGTGAGAGCTGGACTATAAAGAAAGCTGAGCACCAAAGAATTGATGCTTTTGAAGTGTAGCGCTGGAGAAGACTTTTGAGAGTCCCTTGGACAGCAAAGAGATCCAACCAGTTCATCCTGAAGGAAATCCATTCTGAATATTCATTGGTAGGACTGATGATGAAGCTGAAACTTCAATACTTTGGCCACCTGATACGAAGAGCTGACTCATTGGAAAAGACCCTGATGCTAGGAAATATTGAAGGCAGGAGGAGAAAGGGATGACAGAGGATAAGATGGTTGGATGGCATCACTGATGCAATGGACATGAGTTTGAGTAAACTCCGGGGTTTGTGGTGGACAGGGAGGCCTGTTGTGCTGCAGTCCATGGGGTCACAAAGAGTCGGACAGGACTGAGCGACTGAACTGAACTGAACTGAACCAGACCCACTCCTATAATATATATTTTAAGATATCAGAATTAGTCAGAACTTTTTCAGGAAGGAGAAACTGTCCTCAAGCAGGATACATTGTTGATATTATCCCTAGTACAGAGTGTAAACTGAGTTGTTGTGTAATCATCAGTTCCTGGCTTAAAGAAAAAAATAGCTTTATGTGACTAAGACTAAAAAATGTAGAGAGAAAAGGAAAACCAAGCATTTGTCCTTTCCTCCTCCTTGAGAATTCCAGACCCCTCTTCTCCTCGAGAACTCCAAACCCCTTTCTCCTCATCAGGGACCCCAGATTTCTTATCAGCCTGCCTAGGAATTGACTCTCTCAAGCGGATATATGTATAACAGATTCAATTTACTTACACCTGAAAGTAACATAACAATGTAAACTACACTCCTGTAAAAATTATAAAAACGTATCCTTCAATAAAAATTATTAAACAATTAAAAAAATCTGTTCAAAATCTTTGCAGTTTATTACACCATGACACTGGAGTAATAGTTAGGCTTCACTGTTCAACTGGAGGTTTTCTTATATATTTCAAGACTTGCTTCTCTTTAGGCTTTCATTGACCAACTTAAAATACCACAGTGGACAAGTTGTAAAAAGTTTTCTTTTGTCAAATTTTTTCATAAAAGTGTACTTGTAAACAAATAGGACTCTATAATGATGTGTGTTAATTTGCTTCAGTCGTGTCTGACTTTTTGCAACCCCGTGGACTGTAAGCCTGCCAGGCTCCTCTGTCCATGGGATTCTCCAGGTGAGGATACTGGAATGGGCTGCCATTCCCTCCTCCAGGGGGTCTGAACCCTCTCTCTTATTTCTCCTGCATTGGCAGGTGTATTCTTTACCAACTGTGCTGCCTGGGAAGCCCTCTGTAAGTATACCGCCTAGATTAAAATGGTAGCTCTGCACTCAAGCTGTATGACCTTGAGGACCTTGTGACCTCTTTGTTTTGTGTTTCCATTTTCTCCCTTTTTAAAACCTAGACAAGATACCCTGTTTTTGTTAAAGACAGCTGCAAGTTCTTTGTTCAGTTCAGTTCAGTCACTCAGTCGTGTCCGACTCTTTGCGACCCCATGAATCACAGCATGCCAGGCCTCCCTGTCCATCACCAACTCCCGGAGTTCACTCAAACTCATGTCCACAGAGTCGGTGATGCCATCCAGCCATCTCATTCTCTGTCGTCCCCTTCTCCTCCCGCCCCCAATCCCTCCCAGCATCAGAGTCTTTTCCAGTGAGTCAGCTCTTCACATGAGGTGGCCAAAGTATTGGAGTTTCAGTTACTTTTGCTATATTTCACTCTTCAGAACTGGACAGAAGCTGTGACTGCTTGATCAACAGAACATAGTAGAAATGATCTGTGCTTAAGAGACTGATAGCTACTGCTTCTTCTCAAACCATCTGTTTTTGGAACCTAGCTACCAGGCTGAGAAAAAGTTCAAGTATCTCTGTAAAGTGGCCATTCCAGAAAGGAATCAAGTCTCCCACCAACCACCAACACTGACTGGGCCCCTAAGCCATTTTGGTCAGTCACTCAGTCATATCCGACTCTTTGCAAGCCCGTGGACTGTAGCACGCCAGGCTTCCCAGTCCTTCACTATCTCCCAGAGTTTGCTCAAACCCATGTCCTTTGAGTCGATGATGCCATCCAACCATCTCATCCTCTGTCACCACCTTCTCCTCCTGACCTCAATCTTTCCCAGAATCATGTTCTTTTCCAATGAGTAGGCTCTTTGCATCAGGTGGCCAAAGTATTGGAGCTGCAGCTTCAGTCTTTCCCATGAATATTCAGGAAATATTTCCTTTAGGATTGACTGGTTTCCTGTCCAAAGGACTCTCAAGAGTCTGACACACAAGATAAATTATCCTAAAAGACACCTCCCCTGTCATCACTCTGCACAGATGAGTTACCCCACCCAACTATGCCCACATCACAGGTTTGTAAGCCAAATAAATTATTACTGTTTTAGGCCACTTAGTTGTGTATAATTTCAACTCAGAAATAGGTAGCAGAACTTGATCCCTGGAAGTTACAGAAGTCTACAACACGTGGCATTGGCTTTACCACCAGGGAGCAGGTAGAAGACGGAGGACCTCCAAAGGATTGTTTTCAATAGCTTTAAGGGCCTGTGGACCTAGAACAAATGCATTGCCAGTTATCTTTCTAGCAAAGGTGGATTTATTCTGGGTCGGGAGAGGATTGCAAGCTCTCCAACCATGACATGCAAGTCTTCACAGGGCAAGGGAAGGAAGTGTTTTACTCAAGGGGGAGAAGGAAGTTGGAGGCCTATAGTAAACAAAGAGTGCAATTTTAATTGGCGGAATCCTTGTCAGAAGAGAGAGGGGGTCTACCTTCTCATTGGGTTTTGCTATTGTCCCAGGGCTTGAGACCTTCCCTTTCTGGTCTCCCAACTCTATTTGAAGTCTCCGTTTGCTAATTGTTTACAGGTCTTTCCTATCTTACAGCAATCATAGAGTTTGGAAGACATGTTAGACCAATTATTCACTGCCAAGTTTTTGAAGCATAAAAGTTTTAAAGTATAATTTAAGAAAGAAAAAACAGAGATCAATTAGACTAGGATGTAATTAGCTGCTTTGGTTTCAATTTAAAGGGTTATAAAATAAGATCTATCAAGAAAGCCTTAAAGTTCCAGAGATTAATTAATACTGGAATAGAAGTAGCTGGGAAGATTTGCAAAAATAACACTCAGTATATCACCTAGAGTTTTTCTCCACTGACAAGACAATAAAACACGTGCTTAAACAACAGCAGGAAGGAGACGGGCTAAATTTAAAGCATGCTTGGCAAGAGTTAAGCTTGTAAATTCTGAAAAGGTCTGTGTTAGTTGCTCAGTCATGTTTGACTTTCTGCAACCCCATGGACTGTGGCCCATCAGGCTCCTCTGTCCATGAGGTTCTCCAGGCAAGAATACTGGAGTGGGTTGCCATTCCCTTCTCCAGGGGATCGTCCCAATCCAGGGATTAAATCCAGATCTCCTGCACTGCAGGCAGATTCTTTACCATCTGAGACACCAGGTCTTTCTGAAAAGGTCTAAATCAGTTGTGTTTACTCTGGATGAGAATTTGAGGAGAAGCCCAGAGATGGACTAGTTGGCCTCCTCAGTATTCATTTGCATACTTTCAGTTGCAAGTAACCCAGACTCAAAGTGCTGGAGCACTGAGGCCGTGTGTGGAGACGGACCAACCGCTGTGGGACTGACTGGACCAGCGGCTCCCTATGCCATCAGGGATCCAGGTTCTTGTACCTCTTGTACTTGTAGCATCACTTGTGTCTAATGAGAAGCCAGGTAATAGCTAACACCCACAAGACATCTTCACACCCTTGCTTATGAATTAGCTACCTTGCTTTCTTAGAGCCATGACGCTGGAAGTTGCTACTTAGCCTTCCAACATCAAATAAAGCCCATTTTGGGTTACTTTATAGATGGGATTATTTGTACTGTTATTCCTTTCTAAATCCATCCGTTCCGTTCCGTTCAGTCGCTCAGTCGTGTCCAACTCTTTGCGACCCCGTGGACTATAGCCTACTAGGCTTCTCTGTCCATGGGATTCTCCAGGCAAGAATACTGGAGTGGGTTACCATTTCCTTCTCCAGGGGGTCTTCCCGGCCCAGGGATCGAACCCGGGTATCCCGCATTGGAGGCAGACGCTTTAACCTCTGAGCCACCAGGGAAGATTGAGGGCAAAATATCTAATGCAAGATGTTACCCACAGTCAGCAATTGTAACAGCCATGAATCTAAATGTCTGTTTTCCAAATGAAAATTTTAAATATAGAGCTTTAGATTTTCTATAGAAAATTAGGGCCATATATCCATTCACATCACAACCATCCTCAAAGAACCAAACCTAGCACATCCTAACTGTCGACTTCTCGGCCCAGCCCTTCTCAAAGGCAATAGGATTGATAGAGTCTTGCAAATTATATACACATTCACGATTATATCTTTGCTTGAATCCCGGGAAACAAAGCTTCCTTAAAACAAAGCTGATCTTGCTGTAACACACACACACACACACACACACACACACACCCCACATACACAAATTTTCACAGCTGTCTCATCTTTAGATAGGTTGACATCAAATGTCTTTTAAGACTATGGCAAACCCCCGAGGGTTTTCATGCTAAAGTATGTGATAGCTAATGTCAGAAAATCCTAAGCAAATTATTCCACAACATCAAACTTCAAATACCTGAATACACAGAGGCTAGATGGCAGGGCAGCTGTCCTGTACAACTCCAAGGAAGATCATTTACCTCATGATCCAGAACTGTTCAGAGCAAACCCTAGACAGCTGTTCAAGGCAGCCTAGCAGGTGTTTTTCTTGCTGCATCTAAACACAGAGTTCCACATGACACAAGGATCTCCTAGTTATGACACAAGGATCTCCTAGCAAGTTATTGTGAACTTGCTAGTTATAAAAGACAGGCTCTCCAGCTTCCAGAAGCCATCACTTTACTTTTCACACCCAGATGAATGCACTTGAGCTGCCATTAACGTGTCAGAAATCCAGCCCCCTTCATCATGAATTTCAGCTACTTCTGAGGCCCCCAGGCTGCTGCCTCACATGCTTTAGAAACAGAACCCTCAGAGTCTTTAACTCCAGCTTCTTCACCATGCCACTCTGCTGGCGCCTCTTCAGTTTATGATCACTGTGACTTAGCGTTAGACAATGTGAACCTAGGTCCAAGAAGTACCTCTGAACTGCCAATCACCCCAGCATCGCTCTACCCATGAGATGGAAGACAAGGTCAGTATCAGGGCAGTCATGTCCAGACTCCCCTCTGCCTCTGTCTGTTGGTTGAAGTGTCTGAAGAAGGGGATGGTGGTGGTGGTTTAGTCATGTCTGACTCTTCGCGACTCCATGGACTGTAGCCCATCAGGCTTCTCTGTCCATGGGATTTCCCAGGCAAGAATATTGGAGCGGGCTCCCGTTTCCTTCTCCAGGGGATCTTCCTGACCCAGGGATCAAATTTGCGTCTCCTGTAGTGGCAGGCAAATTCTTTGCCACAGAGACACTTGGGAAGCCAGAGGAGGAGATAGATTTGTGTAGTCTCACAACAGGAAATTCAAGAAGGGAACATAACTCAGTTCTCTAATTTGGGTATTGAAATCAAGGTAGCTCCAGCCATTCTCCGACTGCATTTGCCTCTGTGATCACGCAAGCACCCAGGGCTAGATGGTCCCTGTGGTTCATATCTGGGGGACTCTGGACACTTGCCCTGGCAGGTAAGTGACTCCAAGGAGAGACTCGAGAGCTGGTGGAGCAGTGGCTGATTGGTAGAGGGACTTGATGCTTCTGCCGCAGCCAGACAGAACTTCATGGTGTTAGGAGATGCCACCAAACACTAAGCGACTGCTTCTTTGACTGCTGGTTTTAACACCTAAGCTCCTAGGGAGAGGAGAGTACACTAACCTCCGTGAGTCCATCCCCAGAGGCAGAATTTCACTTAATTCTCTGCAGCAGAAGAGACGAATCCCCAAGTTTCACCAAGACACTATGGAAGGATCTGGGGCAAAGGGAGAAAACGGAAGTGTGTAGGGAAAGCATTACTTATGGCTATACACATACATATAGGGCCTAAGGGGCTTCCCAGTTGAAGCAGCAAAATATAGGCAACCTTGTGGAGTTCTCTACATGCCCAAAAAAACCCCACGTCAACGCAGGGGACACAGAAGATGCAGGTTCTAACCCTGGGTCGGGAAGATCCCCTGGAGGAGGAAATGGCAGCCCACCCCAGTTTTGTTGCCTGGAGAATCCCATGGACAAGAAACCTGGTGGGCTACAGTCCACGGGGTTGCAAAGAGTCCAACTTGACTGAGCATGCACTCAAAGGGCCTAGCCTAAGTCTAGCTGTATTCTCAGAGTTCCTTGCAAGAGTCTCCTGTCCTAGTGCATGGCTCTCCAGGACAACTTGAGGTATTTCTATCAGTCTAAACACCACCCAGACCTTTGACATCTGTGAGAGCTACTTCTCTCACTTCCCAAGCTCATCCTCTGGTCCAAAGTCCAACTCCAGAGTCCTCATTCTCTGACAATCAACTGGGGAAGCACACATTGCTTTCAGGAGAAATCCACAAGGTTGCCTATATTTGCCAACTATAGTAGGATTACAGACAACTTTGACTTTCTTATTTATACCCTTTTATTTCCCAAAACACAGAGAATAAATATTGTTTTCATAACAAGGAAATGTAGTAAATCATTTTCATTTAAAAAAACAAAAAAAAACCACTTCTGAGTAAAGTTTGTTCGGGGGAGACTATTTTTCTCCAAGAAAAATCAAATGTTCCTTGGAAAGATTCATTTCAATTAAACAAAACTCAAAACTTCACCAGTAATTAAGATATCATATGTCTATATAAAACAATGTAATGGAAGAGAATGTTGCCTGTAATCTAGCAAAACAGATACTCTTCTACTTGACTAAGATGCTCTGAATCAAACGGAAAAAAAACTAAGATAAATTCCCACTATGTTATTTCTGTATTGCTGCAGTAATGATTACCACATATTTTTTAGTATTTTGTAAACAACAACAATGTATTCTCTTACAGTACTGGAGGTCAGAAATCTAAAATCAAGATGTCAATAAGGCTGCATTTCTTTTGGAAACATCAGGGAAGAATCTTTTTTTTTTTTTTCTTCTTCTTCTTTTTTCAACTTCCAGAGGCCACTTGCCTTCATTTCTTGGCTTATTCCAACTTCCCTATATCACTCCAAGCTTTTGCTTTCATCATCACTTCTACTGTTAACTCTAACTCTCTTACTTCTCTCTTATAAGGACCCTTGTGTTTATACTGGGCAAACCTCAATTCAGTCGCTCAGTCGTGTCTGATTCTTTGCGACCCCATGAATTACAGCACGCCAGGCCTCCCTGTCCATCACCAACTCCCGGAGTTCACTCAAAGTCATGTCCATCAAGTCAGTGATGCCATCCAGCCATCTCATTCTCTGTTGTACCCTTCTCCTCCTGCCCCCAATCCCTCCCAGAATCAGAGTCTTTTCCAGTGAGTCAACTCGTCGCATGAGGTGGCCAAAGTATTGCACTTTCAGCTTTAGCATCAGTCCTTCCAATGAACACCCAGGATTGATCTCCTTTAGAATGGACTGGTTGGATCTCCTTGCAGTCCAAGGGACTCTCAAGAGTCTTCTCCAGCACCAAAGTTCAAAAGCATCAATTCTTTGGCGATCAGCTTTCTTCACAGTCCAACTCTCACATCCATTCATGACCACTGGAAAAACCATAGCTTTGATTAGATGGACCTTTGTTGGCAAAGTAATGTCTCTGCTTTTCAATATGCTGTCTAGGTTGGTCATAACTTTCCTTCCAAGGAGTAAGCATCTTTTAATCACATGGCTGCAATCAGCATCCGCAGTGATTTTGGAGCCCCCAAAAATAAAGTCAGACACTGTTTCCACTGTTTTCCCATCTATTTCCCATGAAGTGATGGGACCAGATGCCATGATCTTAGTTTTCTGAATGTTGAGCTTCAAGCCAACCTTTTCACTCTCCTCTTTCACTCTTATCAAGAGGCTTCTTAGTTCCTCTTCATTTTCTGCCATAAGGGTGGTGTCATCTGCATATCTGAGGTTATTGAAATTTCTCCCAGCAATCTTGATTCCAGCTTGTACTTCTTCCAGCCCAGCGTTCCTCATGATGTACTCTGCATAGAAGTTAAATAAGCAGGGTGACAATATACAGCCTTGACGCACTTCTTTTCCTATTTGGAACCAGTCTGTTGTTCCATGTCCAGTTCTAACTGTTGCTTCCTGACCTGCATATAGGTTTCTCAAGAGGCAGGTCAGGTGGTCTGGTATTCCAATCTCTCAGAATTTTCTACAGTTTACTGTTATCCACAAAGTCAAAGGCTTTGGCATAGTCAATGAAGCAGAAATAGATGTTTTTCTGGAATTCTTTTGCCTTTTAATGATCCAGCGGATGTTGGCAATTTGATCTCTGGTGCCTCTGCCTTTTCTAAAACCAGCTGGAACATCTGGAAGTTCACGGTTCACATATTGCTGAAGCCTGGCTTGGAGAATTTTGAGCATGACTTTACTAGCATGTGAGATGAGTGCAATTGTGCGGTAGTTTGAACATTCTTTGGCATCGCCTCTCTTTGGGATTGGAATGAAGACTGACATTTTCCATTCCTGTGGCCTCTGCTGAGTTTTCCAAATTTGCTGGCATATTAAGTGCAGCACTTCCACAGCATCATCTTTCAAGATTTGAAATAGCTCCACTGGAATTCCATCACCTCCACTAGCTTTGTTCGTAGTGATGCTTTCTAAGGCCCACTTGACTTCACATTCCAAGATGTCTGGCTCTAGGTCAGTGATCATGCCATCGTGATAATCTTGGCCGTGAAGATCTTGTTTGCACAGTTCTTCTGTGTATTCTTGCCACCTCTTCTTAATATCTTCTGCTTCTGTTAGGTCCATACCATTTCTGTCCTTTATCGAGCCCATCTTTGCATGAAATGTTCCCTTGGAATCTCTAATTTTCTTGAAAAGATCTCCTGTTTTTCCTATTCTGCTGTTTTCCTCTATTTCTTTGCATTGATCGCTGAAGAAGGCTTTTTTATCTCTCCTTGCTATTCTTTGGAACTCTGCATTCAGATGCTTATATCTTTCCTTTTCTCCTTTGCTTTTCACTTCTCTTCTTTTCCCAGCTACTTGTAAGGCCTCCTTAGACAGCCATTTTGCTTTTTTGCATTTCTTCTCCATGGGGATGGTCTTGGTCCCTGTCTCCTGTACAATGTCACGAACCTCCGTCCAGAGTTCATCAGGCACTCTATCTATCAGATCTAGTCCCTTAAATCTATTCCTCAGTTCCACTGTATAATCAGAAGGGATTTGATTGAGGTCATATCTGAATGGCCTAGTGGTTTTCCCTATTTTCTTCAATTTCAGTCTGAATTTGGCAATAAGGAGTTCATGATCTGAGCCACAGTCAGCTCCTGGTCTTGTTTTTGCTAACTGTATACAGCTTCTCCATCTTTGGTTGCAAAGAATATAATCAATCTGATTTCGGTGTTGACTACCTGGTGATGTCCATGTGTAGAGTCTTCTCCTGTGTTGTTGAAATGGGTGTTTGCTATGACCAGTGCGTTCTCTTGGCAAAACTCTATTAGCCTTTGCCCTGCTTCATTCCGTGCTCCAAGGCCAAATTTGCCTGTTACTCCAGGTGTTTCTTGACTTCCTACTTTTGCATTCCAGTCCCCTATGATGAAAAGGACATCTTTTTTGAGTGTTAGTTCTAAAAGGTCTTGTAGGTTATCGTAGAACCTTTCAACTTCAGCTTCTTCAGTGTTACTGGTTGGGGCATAGGCTTGGATTACTGTAATATTGAATGGTTTTCCTTGTAAATGAACAGAGATCATTCTGTCGTTTTTGAGATTGCATCCAAGTACTGCATTTCGGACTCTCTTGTTGACCATGATGGCTACTCCATTTCTTCTAAGGGATTCCTGCCCACAGTAGTAGATATAATGGTTATCTGAGTTAAATTCACCCATTCCAGTCCATTTTAGTTCACTGATTCCTAGAATGTCGATGTTCACTCTTGCCATCTCCTGTTTGACCACTTCCAATTTGCCTTGATTCATGGACCTAACATTCCAGGTTCCTATGCAATATTGCTCTTTACAGCATCGGACCTTGCTTCTATCACCAGTCACATCCACAACTGGGTATTGGTTTTGCTTTGGCTCCATCCCTTCATTCTTTCTGGAGTTAATTCTCCACTGATCTCCAGTAGCATACTGGGCACCTACCGACCTGGGGAATTCCTCATTCAGTATCCTATCATTTCGCCTTTTCATAGTGTTCATGGGGTTCTCAAGGCAAGTATACTGAAGTGGTTTGCCATTCTCTTCTCCAGTGGACCACATTCTGTCAGACCTCTCCACCATGACCCACCCATCTTGGGTGGCCCCACACGGCATGGCTTAGTTTCATTGAGTTAGACAACACTGTGGTCCGTGTGATCAGATCGACTAGTTTTCTGTGTTTATGATTTCAGTGTGTCTGCCCTCTGATGCCCTCTCGCAATACCTACCATCTTATGTGGGTTTCTCTTACCTTGGTCGTGGGGTATCTCTTCACAGCTGCTCCAGCAAAGCGCAGCCACTGCATCTTACCTTGGATGAGGGGTATCTCCTCAAGGCCGCCCCTCCTGACGTTGAACGTGGAGTAGCTCCTCTCGGCCCTCCTGCGCCCGCGCAGCCACCGCCTCTTGGACGTGGGGTAGCTCTTCTAGGCCACGCTTCTGCGCGTGGTCAGTTGTGCAGCCGTCTCGCGTCTGCGCGCTCGGAGCTGGCGTCCCGAGTCTAGTTAATCCAAAATAAACTTCCCATTTCAAGATCCTTAACTTAATCCTGTCTGCAAAATCCCCCTTTCCACATAAAGCTATATCTTCACAGATTCTAGGGGTTAGGGCCTGGGTATCTTTAGGGAAGGCATTATCCAGCTTCCCACACCCACCTTATATTTAAAACTTGTTCTTGTTAAGGCGCTCCCCAGATGGTACCAATATATACAAAATTCCAAAATGGAAAATCCTACTGTAATCAAAATAAAAACCTCTCAAAGTCTCTTGACTTTTACATCTGAATTTTTTTTAGAAAATTAGCTGGATAATCTCAGATTTGAAGCCAGTTAAACTCTCAACTCTTTTGACATGTGGACATAGTAAGAATACTTGTAAATAGGTTCATGATAAAGTTTTGGAAATAAAATATTTTGCAATTATTTCCTCATATGAATCTTTATTTCAGACATTTTATAATGTTTCCAGTGACTATTTGGACCTGTTTGTTTTCTAAAAGGAAGAAAGAAAAGGAGAAAACAAAAGAAATCATTGCGGTTTGAAAGGTAAAGCATCAGAGTCTAGGTGAGAGTGCTGGTTTTGTCACTTATTAGCCATATGACTTTAGTCGCCTCACCATATTCCCCTGTATAAAACTGAAACAATACTTCCTGCCTTGCCTGTCTGACAGGTTGGAGCAAGGATAAAAAGAGATAATTGCAAACATACGCTATTATTATCATCCTACAGGGAGAGGCATTTGAACTGTCATCCCTTATTTTTAATTTGGATCACAAGGAGAAACACTTCAGTTTGGAGTTCATTGAGCTATTTCCTAGAATTCAGACCAAGGAGAATTGAATCTGAAATTTCTTCTATCTTCACACACAGCCTCACAGGAAGAAAAAAAAGAGGATCAGCTTAAAAGTAAGAAGTATGTTTGTCATATCTATGAACTCGATTTATTTAGTAAAGAGAACTCAGTACACTTGTCAGTAAGTCTGGCTTACTCTAAGATTATTCCTTCCACTGCCAAAATATTTTGGTCAGGTTTTCACAGAACAATGGAAAGTCACATAAAACCAAAACAAATAAAAAAACTAAGGACAAACAAAAACTTGTCTTCCATATCTAGATGGCCTGAAACAAGTATTTTGATTTCCCTTCTGTTCTCTAAGATAAAAACCACTACACTGTAAAATGTTTTCATTCATGCAATAAAAATCAATTGGCTTCAACAATCTCATACCTAGCTGCCTATCCTTCCACACATTAAGGTTTGTACACAAAACTTCAAGAGCTTCTTTAATAGATCACATTCATAACTGGCATTTCCTTCCCGCCAGTTTTGGTGTATACATGCTCCAAATTTCATCCGCTTAAGACCTAGGTGATTTAGCATTTCCAGAAGAGCTCCTGAGAGTGAAGCTGGCAGTCAAATGTAGGAATCAAAGACAGCTTTGTGTAACTTAAAGAAAGCCTCCTTCAACATGTATTTAATGTTAGAGCCATCACGTTTCTCTTTGACAAGATTGTCTGAATTAAGGTTTCTCAAGAAAGCCAGGGGACTAATTTATTTCTGCCATCATGATTAACTGCAGAGCAGCTGCCAGGCAATTGAAGTGTCTCCAATCTCCAATACAAATTACTCTAAATGGTTTTTAAGATAAACTTGCCAAGCCTGTTATGCCTAGCAGCTCTGACTGGAAAATGGGCAATTGATTTACATGAAAAAAACAAGAGGATCTCTTTGGAATCTTCATAATAAAACTGCCATGGTGCTTTTGCTGATGGCCAAGAAGCCGTAGATGTATCATGAACATCTAGAAAATTAAGGAAGCTATTCTATGCACACCTCTATGTAGTTTATAATTTGGCAGCTTAAAATTGAGCTTGTCTAAAGCAACAGACTGCAAAAGAAGGCTACCATGAGACTCTTAGAAAATGCTGACTAAAAAAATTAATCAGGTAATACTGTGAATCTTTGTTTCCATCAATTGTTCTTAGTGCAGATACATTAAGGAGGATAATGTATTTCTCCCCTCACTTTTTCAAAGGGGTAAGTTGTGTTCTTGCAGTAAGGAAATAAGCGTGTTAACTATGGTGGACAATGTGTTACCTGGATCATGAGGAGGTTGTGTAAAAAGCAGTTTGAATGAAGGACAAAGGGCCTAGGTTTTGAAGGGGAAAAACATCTATGAGGTAAATCTATTTATATTGGTTTTAGCCTTTTTATTTTTAGGGGCTTCCCTGGTGGCTCAGATGCTAAAGAATCTACATACAATGCAGGAGAACCAGGTTCAATTCCTTGGTTGGGAAGATCCCCTGGGGAAAGGAATGGCTACCCACTCAGTATTCTTGCCTGGAGAATCCCATGGACAGAGGAGCCTGGTGGGCTACAGTCCTTGGGGTTGCAAAGAGTCGGACATGACTGAGCAGCTAACACTTTCACATTGGTTTTTATTTTTAAGTAGCTATGGATGTTTCCTTAAAGCAGTTTTTCATTGTTGACTATAAAAATTCTTGGGTATGTTAACCATTACAATTGACAGTGCAAATGAAGACTAAGAATGTCTGAATAGCTGAGAGGGGATGTGAATTAGAAGTAATCAAGGCCCTTGGTATACAGAGGACTTAATATGCCACCAGGGAACAAAAGGACCTCTTGACAAAGCAGCTATCAGAACAGTAATGAGGGCAGAGAACCATGGAAAGGTATTCCAACCCTGGAAAGGTATTTGCAAGGAAAGGTATTACTTATTTCGAGAATTATTGAGTATTACTCTTTACCAAGCAGTGCAGTAGGTGCTGGAGATATAGTAAATAAGACAAGCCCTCTCTTCTCAGAGAATACACCAGGGGAAAAATAAAGTTAACTCGGCATATCAAAACTCTTGGAACTCAGCTCAAGTGGAGCTTTAGAGGAAATGCTATGGTGTAAATGCTAATATTGGGAAATAAGAAATGTTATAAATAATGTTCTAAAATACAACCATAGAAGCTGAAAAGAATAAAAGAGTAAGTTAAATACCAAGCAGAAAGAGCAGAAGTCAATAATATAAAACAGAAAAACAATAGAGAAAAAATTGATATACTCAAAAGTAAATTATTTTAAAAGATGACAAAATTAATTAAGACTAGCCCAGATGATCAAAACAAATTTTTTAAAAGGAAAATACAAATTATTTATGTCAGAGGTGAAAGAGGAAATATACTACAGAGCCTCTAGACATTAAAAGAATAATCAAGAGATATTATGAACATTCTACAAACAAATTCATCAATACTGAATGACACAAAATAAGCAAGTCAAATTTTTCAGAGTATGGTTGTATTTTAGAACAATATTTGTAACATTTCTTAGTTCCTAATATTAGCATTTACACCATAGCATTTCCTCTAAGGCTCCACTTGAGCTGAGTTCCAAGTGTTTTGATATGCCGAGTTAACTTTATTCCTTCCCCTGGTGTACTCTGAGCTCTGAGGAAAGAGAGGGCTTGTCTTATTTACTAGATAGCATTTTATATCTAGCCAAATTTTCACTCAGTATGAGAGAGTAATAAAAAACAGAAATCACCTCAGGCACCAAGGTCTTCAGAGGTTTCCTCACACAATGACTTCTATCAGAAACAATTCTGATTTCCTAACTATGACTCAAAATCCAGAACCAGTAAGGACAAAGACATAGGTATTTGATTAAATTAAAAGATAAATTACAAGGCAAAACCCACCATAAAGTGAAAAGGCAAGTGAGAAAAGGCAGATTACGGAAAAAGAAATTGAAATGCCATTCAAATCTATGAAAAAAAAACTCAATCTAGCTTATAAGAGGAGTGCAAGTTATTATTGAGATATAATTTCTCACCAAAAAAAAAGAATAAGATATAAACATTATACTAAAAAAACTCAACAACTTGGACAAAATAAATAAATTCCTTGAAGAACAAATATTGTCAAAACTGACAGAAGAAATCAAAAATCTGAATATTCCCTTTAATGTAATTACTTACTTATATGTTAAGTAAATTGACTTTATAGTTTAAAACATTCTCACAAAGAAAATTTCAGACCTAAATAGCTTCACCTGTGAACACTATTAAATATTCAAGGAAGATATAGTACCCATCTTATACTAATTCCTTCAGAAAATAAGTGATAATAGGATATATCCAAATAATTTTATCAGACCAGCTTAAATTAATATGAAAGTCTGAGAATAATAGTGAAAGTAGAGTTGAAGATTAACATCAATATCCCTCATGATACACGTAAATATTCTTTTAAAATTTACAAACTAAACACAGAAATAGATAAAAGGATAAATGACAAAATCAGGTTTATCACACATGAATGTGAGGTGTTAAGCAGTGTCCATTAATCAATATTTGTTCATAAATGTAATTCACCAAATTAACAAATTAAAAAGGAAAACATACAAGATCATCTCAATAAACGCAGAAAAATGTTAAAATTCAAAACCTGTTGTTGATAAAAACTCTCATTAAACCAAGAATACGAGAAAACTTCCTCCAACTGATAAAAAACATCTCTGAATAGCCTACATTTAACACCATGCTTCAGAGAAGGCGATGGCACCCCACTCCAGTGTTCTTGCCTGGAGAATCCCGGGGACGGGGGAGCCTCGTGGGCTGCCGTCTATGGGGTTGCACAGAGTTGGACACGACTGAAGCAACTTAGCAGCAGCAGCAGCAACATAATGCTTAATGGTGAATTTTTTTCTCCTAAGATAAGGTACTATGCAAGGGTGTCTGGGTTCATCACTTCTGTTCAACAGTATACTGAATCTGATGTTCCAATAAGGCCAGGAAGAAAGAAAGCATATAAAGTTCAAAAAGAAAAAAGTAAAAATTTTCTGTTTTCAGATAATACAATCATTTACATAGAAATTCCCAAGGAATTTAGGAAAACAGCTACAAGACTGGATAGATGAATTAAAAGATCACAAAATGCAATTATAAAATTTAATTGTATTTCTGTATACAAGCAACCAACAAATGGAAGATTAAATTTAAACTTTCATTGATAATAGCATTCAAAAATAAAATATTTAGGGATACATGTAATGAAAGATGTGCAATATCTTTATACTGAAAACATCAAAACATTGCTGAGAGAAATTTTAAAAATCAAAGTATGTAAAGAGATATACAATGTTTGTGAATTGGGAAAAAATCAATATTAGCTATTAAGATCTCAATCGACTACAAATCGATTTGTGAAAGGAGGGAAAGGGGCAGGATAGAAACTCCAGATGATGAAGAAGGGACTCAGCTTCTAGGATGTAATAGTGACCAGTTGAAACCAAGGTGGCCTGGAGAATAATCCGGTCGTTAACCTGTCTCATTGTACCTTTATTTGAATACTAAATATCATTTGCCCTTATGCCATGGCAGTTCTGAGACAGACCATAAAAGGCCAAAACATGAGCAGTCACCCAATTCCTGGAAAATCCCCACTCTTTCCTAAAATAGCAAGAATATTCCTCCCACTTGTTGGCCTATGAAATTCCTTAGCCCATAAAAACCAAAGACCTCCTGCCCTGGCGCACTCTCACTTTCTGGGAGGTTTCACATTGTGTCTATGGAGAGTGCATCCCTCTAAATAAGCTTGCTTGTGCTTTTCTTTGGCTTGCTTTTGAATTTTTCCCTGCCCAACACCAAGAAGCCTCACTTGGCAGTCCATCTTAAGGACTCTTCTGGGTTCCAGGACATGACACAGCCACTCTGCAACAATGATTTATAAAATCGAAGCAAGATCAATTAAAGTCCCAACAGATTTTCTGGAAGAAATGGACAAGCTGATTCTAAAACTTATTTGGAAATGTAAAGACACTAGAATCAAGACAATTCTGAAAAACAAAAATTTCAAGACCCACACTACTTCAAGACTTACTATAAAAATTTCTAAGTAAACAATCTTCTCACCTGAAAAGAGACAGTTATACTTTTCTGATCTTTATGTCACAAACTTCTGGTTTCTAAAATATATAAATAACTGCTACAATTCAATATGAAAAAGAAAGCAATCCAAATAAACGTAAACAGGTGATAGACAGGAATAAACCTTCCCAAAGGAACACAGAAAAACACCAATGAACTCATGAAAAGGCCTCAATGTAACTTATTACGGAAATGCAGATTTAAAAAGCAATGACATTCCATTACACAAACACTAAAGGCTAGAATTATGAATCTGTTTCAAACTGACCGCTCCAAATATGAGTGAGGATGGAGAGCAACTGGAACTCACATATAGTGTTGATTAGATTGTAAAATGGTTGTTGGGCTGCACCTCACAGGCCTGCAAGCCCTGTACCTGCCCAGCTTCAAGATCAGAGAAAGAGCCTGGAGTTGGTGGTGACAGAAGCATCATTGGTTTAATCCAGGGGTCCCCAATCTTTTTGACAACAGGGACCAGTTTTGTGGAATATTTTTCCATGTACTCAGGGGTAGAGGGATAGTTTTGGGATGATCCAAGTGTGTGACATTTATTATGCAGTTTACTTCTATTATTATTATATCAGCTCCACTTCAGATCATCAAGCATAGTAACCTGGAGGTTGGGGACCCCTGGTTTAATGGATAGAGGATCTTACTTACATTTCTGAAGCAAGGTCCTGGAGCAACACCCGATGGTGTGTGACTGGTGGGCAGAACACGGGGGCACTTCACACTCCTGGAGAAGGGGAAGTGACACTTATGGAGGCATTAGTGTCAGGTGGCTCATTGGTTACCAGGGAAACTAGCAAAGGGACACGCCCCTTCCAGCTCCTATGAGTGGAGATGTTCTGATTTAAAGGTTAGAACAATTACTGACGGGGCAGGGGCAGGTTTGCAGTTAGGTGAATGGTGAGGCAGACACAGGTGGAGCAGGGAATGTACAGAGAACAAACAGCACAGCCACCTTGAGTGGCCTGATCATAGAGTGGTTCATCAACTCTAAACACTGCACCTTCTTATGTTATACGTCTACCCTGCATGTGTGTGTGCAGTCATATCTGACTCTTTGCGACCCCGTGACTGTAGCCTGCCAGGTTCCTCTGTCCATGGGACTTTCCAGGCAAGAATACTGGAGTGGGTTGCCACTTCCTCCTCCAAGGGATCTTCCTGACAGAGTGATTGAACTCTCTTTTCCTGCTTCTCTTGCATTGGCAGATGGATTCTTTACCTGCCACCATTGAGCCACCTGGGAAGCCCATATGATCTGGCAACTCTTTCCCTAGGCATTTACTCACAGAAACAAAAACGCATGCCCTCAAAAAGAATTGCACAAGAAAGTTCACAGTAGCTTTCTTTATACTTGCCAAAAACTACAGACAACACAAATGTCCATCAACAGGAGAAAGAATAAACAAACACTGGTATATTTGCGCAAGAGAATGTTACTCGGAAAATTTTAAAACAGGAATAATCTATTAATGCATGCACCAACATGGATGAGTCACAAAACATTATTCGAAGCCAAAGAATCCAAACAGTATGATTTCATTTACATAAAATTCTAAGACAACTAATAATTCTGATAAAATAATTTTGGTGGAATTCAGAATTGCCTCTGGGACTATAGTTAACTGGGAAGGGGCATAAGACAGCATGCTACAGTAATGGAAAAACACATTTTTTTTGGCCATGTGGTATGTGGGATCTTAGTTCCCCGACCAGAAATTGAACCAGTACCCCCTGCACTGGAAGAGCGGAGTCTTAATCACTGGACCAGGATAGAAGTTCCAAAAAGCACTATTTCTTGATAGCAATGTGGTTACATGTATTTGACAAACCTAATTTAATTTTAAGATATGTACATTACTCTGCATGTAAATTCAGACAGGTCTCAGGCAAAATGGTAAAATGTCAATATTGCTTATATCTAACTGGTGAATACCTAAGTTTTCTGTTTATTCATCTCTGTTTTTCTGAAAATTGAAATAATACAGAATGTTCAAAAAGGAAAGAAACCAACATTTTCAACAATTACCCTGCAAAACTAGTTTTCTGTGTCCTGACAGTCTTAAGGAAGCACCAGAGAACACTGGGTACCCGAAGGTTGGTGGATTGGAATGGGTGCTTCAGAAAAAATACAGTTGCTATTTTATCTATTTACAAGGGACAGGGAACTTCATACTCAGTTTTAGATCAGAGATTTTAGTCTCTGGCTGCAGTGAACACACAACTTACTTTCAGTTCAGTTCAGTTCAGTTTACTCGCTCAGTCGTGTCCGACTCTTTGCGACCCCATGAATCACCCTCCCTGTCCATCACCAACTCCCAGAGTTCACTCAAACTCATGTTCATCGAGTCGGTGATGCCATCCAGCCATCTCATTCTCTGTCGTCCGCTTCTCCTCCTGCTCCCAATCCCTCCCAGCATCAGAGTCTTTTCCAGTGAGTCAGCTCTTCGCACGAGGTGGCCAAAGTATTGGAGTTTCAGCTTTAGCATCAGTCCAGCCAATGAACACCCAGGACTAATCTCCCTTAGAATGGACTGGTTGGATCTCCTTGTGGTACAAGGGACTCTCAAGAGTCTTCTCCAACACCACAGTTCAAAAGCATCAATTCCTCGGCTATCAGCTTTCTTTATAGTCCAACTCTCACATCCATACATGAGCACTGGAAAAACCATAGCCTTGACTAGATGGACCTTGGTTGGCAAAGTAATGTCTCTGCTTTTTAATATGCTATCTAGGTGGTCATAACTTTCCTTCCAAGGAGTAATCGTCTTTTAATTTCATGGCTGCAATTAGCATCCACAGTGATTTTGAAGCCCCAAAAAATAAAGTCTGACACTGTTTCTACTGTTTCCCCATCTATTTCCCATGAAGTGATGGGACCAGATGCCATGATCTTTGTTTTCTGAGTGTTGAGCTTCAAGCCAACCTTTTCACTCTCCTCCTTCACTTTCATCAAGAGTCTCTTTAGTTCTTCACTTTCTGCCATAAGGGTGGTGTCATCTGCATAACTGAGGTTATTGATATTTCCCCCATCAATCTTGATTCCAGCTTGTGCTTCATCCAGCCCGACATTTCTCAAGATGTACTCTGCATATAAGTTAAATAAGCAGGGTGACAGTATACAGCCTTGACGTACTCCTTTTCCTATTTGGAACCAGTCTGTTGTTCCATGTCCTGTTCTAGCGGTTGCTTCCTGTCCTGCATACAGATTTCTCAAGAGGCAGATCAGGTTGTCTGGTATTCCCATTACTTCCAGAATTTTCCACAGTTCATTGTGATCCACACAGTCAAAGGCTTTGGCATAGTCAATAAAGCAGAAATAGATGTTTTTCTCAAACTCTTGCTTTTTTGATGATCCAGCAGGTGTTAGGAATTTGCTCTCTGGTTCTTCTTGTGGACTCAGTTCAGTTCAGTTCAGTTCAGTCGCTCAGTCGTGTCCGACTCTCCGCGACCCCATGAATCACAGCACGCCAGGCCTCCCTGTCCATCACCAACTCCCAGAGTACACTCAAACTCATGTCCACAGAGTCGGTGATGCCATCCAGCCATCTCATTCTCCGACGTCCCCTTCTCCTCCCACCCCCAACCTTTCCCAGCATCAGAGTCTTTTCCAGTGAGTCAACTCATCGCATGAGATGGCCAAAGTATTGCAGTTTCAGCTTTAGCATCAGTCCCTCCAATGAACACCCAGGATTGATCTCCTTTAGAATGGACTGGTTGGATCTCCTTGCAGTATAAGGGACTCTTCAAGAGTCTTCTCCAACACCACAGTTCAAAAGCATCGATTCTTTGGCGATCAGCTTTCTTCACAGTCCAACTCTCACATCCATACATGACCACGGGAAAAACCACAGCCTTGACTAGACGGACCTTGGTTGGCAAAGTAATGTCTCTGCTTTTTAATATGCTATCTAGGTTGGTCATAACTTTCCTTCCAAGGAGTAAGAGTCTTTTAATTTCATGGCTACAATCAGCATCTGCAGTGATCTTAGAGCCCAAAAAAATAAAGTCAGACACTGTTTCCACTGTTTTTCCATCTATTTCCCATGAAGTGATGGGACCAGATGCCATGATCTTTGTTTTCTGAATGTTGAGCTTCAAGCCAACCTTTTCACTCTCCTCTTTCACTTTCATCAGGAGGCTTTTGACTTCCTCTTCACTTTCTGCCATAAGGGTAGTGTCATCTGCATATCTGAGGTTATTGATATTTCTCCCAGCAATCTTGATTCCAGCTTGTGCTTCTTCCAGCCCAGCGTTCCTCATGATGTACTCTGCATAGAAGTTAAATAAGCAAGGTGACAATATACAACCTTGACGTACACCTTTTCCTATTTGGAACCAGTCTGTTGTTCCATGTCCAGTTCTAACTGTTGCTTCCTGACCTGCATACAGGTTTCTTAAGAGGCAGGTCAGGTGGTCTGGGATTCCCATCTCTTTCAGAATGTTCCACAGTTTACTGTGATCGACACAGTCAAAGGCTTTGGCATAGTCAATGAAGCAGAAATAGATGTTTTTCTGAAACTCTCTTGCTTTCTCCATGATCCAGCGGATGTTGGAAATTTGATCTCTGGTGCCTCTGCCTTTTCTAAAACCTGCTTGAACATCTGGGAGTTCACAGTTTACATACTGCTGAAGCCTGGCTTGGAGAATTTTGAGCATGAGTGTGAGATGAGTGCAATTGTGCGGAAGTTTGAGCATTCTTTGGCATTGCCTTTCTTTGGGATTGGAATGAAGACTGACCTTTTCCAGTCCTGTGGCCACTGCTGAGTTTTCCAAATCTGCTGGCATATTGAGTGCAGCATTTTCATAGCATCATGTTTCAAGTTTTGAAATAGCTCCACTGGAATTCCATCACCTCCACTAGCTTTGTTCGTAGTGATGCTTTCTAAGGCCCACTTGACTTCACATTCCAAGATGTCTGGCTCTAGGTCAGTGATCACGTTATTGTGACTATCTTGGTCGTGAAGATCTTTTTTGTACGGTTCTTCTGTGTATTCCTGCCACCTCTTCTTAATATCTTCTGCTTCTGTTAGGTCCATACCATTTCTGTCCTTTATCGAGCCCATCTTTGCATGAAATGTTCCCTTGGAATCTCTAATTTTCTTGAAGAGATCTCTTGTTTTTCCTATTCTGTTGTTTTCCTCTATTTCTTTGCATTGATCGCTGAGGAAGGCTTTCTTATCTCTCCTTGCTATTCTTTGGAACTCTGCAATCAGATACTTATATCTTTCCTTTTCTCCTTTGCTTTTCGCCTCTCTTCTTTTCACAGCTATTTGTAAGGCCTCCTCAGACAGCCATTTCGCTCTTTTGCATTTCTTTTCCATGGGGATGGTCTTGGTCCCTGTCTCCTGTACAATGTCACGAACCTCCATCCAGAGTTCATCAGGCACTCTATCTATCAGATCTAGTCCCTTAAATCTATTTCTCACTTCTACTGTATAATCATAAGGGATTTGATTGAGGTCACATGCTGCTGCGCCACTTCAGTCGTGTCCGACTCTGCGTGATCCCATAGACAGAAGCCCACCAGGGTCTCCCGTCCCCGGGATTCTCCAGGCAAGAACACTGGAGTGGGTTGCCATTTCCTTCTCCAATGTGTGAAAGTGAAAAGTGAAAGTGAAGTCGCTCAGTCGTGTCCGACCCTTAGCGACCCCACGGACTGCAGCCTACCAGGCTCCTCCTTCCATGGGATTTTCCAGGCAAGAGTACTGGAGTGGCTTGCCATTGCCTTCTCCGAGGTCACATAGTAAGGTATAAAGTTTTCAGTCATAAATAAATGTTTGTTATTTCAGAACTCTCATCATTTTCTCTAAATTGTCTTCATTATCTGTAATTTCTAGCATCTGTAGTTTCTCTGCTCCAACAGTGCAGAAGGCAATGGCACCCCACTCCAGTACTGTCACTTGGAAAATCCCATGGATGGAGGATCCTGGTAGGCTGCAGTCCATGGGGTCGCTAAGAGTTGGACACAACTGAGCAACTTCACTTTCACTTTTCACTTTCATGCAATGGAGAAGGAAATGGCAACCCACTCCAGCATTCTTGCCTGGAGAATTCCAGGGATGGGGGAGCCTGGTAGGCTGCTGACTATGGGGTTGCACAGAGTCGGACACGACTGAAGTGACTTAGCAGCAGCAGCAGTTGCCCCAACAGAGATTTAGAAATCATCATTTACTGAACACTTTCTGTGTTAACGTCCAGCCCTCAGGAGCCACAGTTGAGGGAGCAGAAGTGGGAAGCATACTCACCTACAACATCAGAGAAGGGGCCTACTCTATTGGTCTGAGAGATGCGTGGAGCTAGAATCGGAATGCAGCATTGATTCATTCTGTGGCTCTGGTGGCTGGAGCATTAATAACAAACTTGGAACTGTTGAAAGCAATATTTTTGATCCTGGGACCTGGGAAGCAGAGAGAGCCAGGTGACAGTGAGAGGGAAGAGAAAAGCAAGACAAGCAAGAAGGAAATCCTGAGAGAATAGTTCTTAGCTTCTTTGGTTCCTAAAGTTCAGCTGGAACTCTCCTAATTCCCCATTTTCCAGCATGCTCGTTCAAAGAGGTTGGTCTAATGGCAAACTCCAAACACATAGACTTGTGTTATTATTAGGGAGAAAGTGTATGTATTTCTGACCTCAAATTATCTGTGATATCTAACAGTCAAATTTCTGCTCCCTGAAAATTAACATTTGAATATAGTTATAGAGGGGTTTCCCTGGTGGCTCAGTGGTAAAAAATCTACCTGCAATGCAGGAGACCTGGGTTCAATTCTTGGGTTGGGAAGGTCCCTTGGAGAAGGAAATGACCACCCACTCCAGTATTCTCGGCTGGGAAATTCCATGGATAGAGGAGCCTGGCGAACTAGTCCATGGGGTCACAGAGTTAGATACAACTGAGCGATTAAACAACAATAATAACAATAATGTGGAGACTCCTGGTGCAAGAATGTTAAATTACTTCCCTCAGATCATCCTTGCTGGGGTGAAGCTCCCACTTGGACATATTGAGTGTTCTATTTAAAGGCAGACTGCTGCTGCTGCTAAGTCACTTCAGTTGTGTCCGACTCTGTGTGACCCCATAGACGGCAGCCCATCAGGCTCCCCCGTCCCTGGGATTCTCCAGGCAAGAACACTGGAGTGGGTTGCCATTTCCTTCTCCAATGTGTGAAAGTGAAAAGGGAAAGTGAAGTCGCTCAGTCATGTCTGACTCATAGTGACCCCATGGACTGCATCCTACCAGGCTCCTCCGTCCATGGGATTTTCTAGGCAAGAGTACTGGAGTGGCTTGCCATTGCCTTCTCCGAGTCAATTCTATATACATCCAAAATATTCTACAGCTCTTACTGTGTCAGACCCTCTTCTAAATGTGCTAGTTGGGTTATCTCAGTGTATCCTCATAACCACTCCATGAAGATGGTAGAATTGTAACCACACTAAGCATGAGAAAGGGAGTCCTAGTAAGAGTTTAGTGACTTGCCCACAGGTAGGAACAGCACTCAAGCCAGGTGGGCTGACCTAGGTCTGGCTCTTAACCATTTACCACTGCGTGGAGGTACCATAAGTTATTGTTTAACTTCATATGCATTTAACCTTTTGATTATGGTTGTTATAGCTGAAGCTGCAGGAGGGGAAGAAGGAAAGAACTGAACAAAAGATAATTGAAGGGCATTCCCTTCATTTGCCTTCATCTAGGATTACAAGGTAAAACCACTAACGAGTGTGCAGGGCTGCATTGTCATTCAAGGTGCCTTCCCCCCACCAAAGGGCTGAAAGTTCAGGTTATCAGATGGACTGCAGGGGAAGGGCACACTGTGGCTTGGAATGCCATACTCCTCCATTTCACTAACCTTTCACATCAACGAGTAGGGATGGGAGAAAAAAGAGATGCTGCAGTTCAGCAATGGCTGAGCCAAAGCAGGAGATGCAAGAGATGCAGGTTGGCTCCTTGGGCCAGGAAGACCCCCTGGAGGAGGAAATGGCAACCCACTCCAGTATTCTTGCCCGGGAAATCCCATGGAGAGAGGAGCCTGACGGGCTACAGTCCATGGGGTCTCACAGAGTCGGACACAACTGAGTGACTGAGCACACATGAGCCAGGTGTAGGAGTGAGAAATGTTTAAAGGATCTAAACTCCAGCCATTCTGACTGCCTCAATTTCCTATTTGAGTTATCAAAGGAATTAACCTGATGCACAATCACAGTAAAAAGGCAAGCATATCTGTATTGTCAGTATTACATGAATTAGTATTACAAAATTAATAAACAGAAAGCTAAATTAAACAGGGGCTTCCCTGGTGGCTCAGAGGTTAAAGCGTCTGCCTCCAATGCGGGAGACCCGGGTTCGATCCCTGGGTTGGGAAGATCCCCTGGCGAAGGAAACGGTAACCCACTCCAGTATTCTTGCCTGGAGAATCCCATGGACGGAGAAGCCTGGTAGGCTACAGTCCACGGGGTCGCATAGAGTCGGACACGACTGAGCGACAGAACAGAACAGAACAGAAATTAAACAGAGTTGGATGATCAGAAGAGGGCACTCTCAAGCCTTGTCATGACAGCAGAGCCCAACAGGAAGAATAAAGACTCCTTTTCCTTCCTGGCCAGGACAGGGTCACTGAAAAGGCTCGGATTCTTGGTTTACTGTAGCCCTCCCAACTTTCTTTACCTCTGTAAAGTATGCTGTTCTCCTTGCTGTGGGGGGATTTGCATACAGTTCTCCATCATTATAGATTCTGAATTGCAATTCTCTGTTGATCTGGAATGAACCCATCTTTGCTGGAGAAATAGTTGGCAGCCTATTTGTTTCAGGCAAAAGTATCATTTAGAATTATCTTCATTACTTCCAACCTTCACTCATTTCTCTCTCTGTCCCAATGTTTACTGAATAAAAGATATTAAATAGATGTACAGCTTAGGATGGTAAGGAATTCATGACCCAGTGTCTCCCAGTATCCCATTAAAATTCTAATTTTAAAAAAGGAAAACCTCCTAACAATAATGAAACTTAGCTCTAATAATTAAAAAACTTTTCTATACATGCAGAGAAATCTATGCTAATTATGACCTACAGAAGATGCTTCTTCGTTTATCCCAAAGACTAACAGGAAAATTACATTGGAAAATGGTTTAATAAAGAACCAAATGAATCAAAAAAAAAAAAGAACCAAATGAAAATGATTTTTATTTCTAAAGGATATCTTCACAAAGATACAAAAAGACATGGCCTCTAAGACATGGAAATGGAAAAGTATACACAAAAGAGAGATGAAGATGGAAAATGAAAAGGATATCTCTGAACATGAAAGCTAAAAATGGAGCAAAAAGGAAAAATTTGGTGAATTTTATTCCACACAAAAAGTTAAACTTCACAAACCAAGTAAAATACACATGACAAGTTGGGGAAATGACTGGCAGCATATATGATGAGAAACGATTAATAGCTTCTTTGTAAATAGCTCTAACAAAAAAAAAAATGCCACGCGAGGGGAAAAGTACAAATAATGACGCAAGAAATGCAATTGCTGCTAAACATAAAAGAACCAGTCTAATAATCAAAGAAATGCAAATTGTCGTTCAGCGAGAAATTCTTTTTACATTTATTTAATCAAATGAGAAAGATGTGACTAGGCTGAGATGAAAGGGATCCTGCCATACAATGCTAGCCTGAAAAACTTATTACAACTCTATGAGAGGTGACTTTGCTCTTTAAAGTGCAAGTCTTAAAATATTTCATCATTCTGAACCCTTTAACTTCAAGGGACTCTGTACTCAAGGAAACAATCAAATTCTCACCAATGTGTACATGTTAGGAGTTCAAGGTGGCAGTATTTCAAAGAGGAAAATATTTGAAAACCACCTATGCTTTTAATAATTAGAATTGGTTAAATAACTTTTGTACATAATAATGAAAATTATTCTATGGCTGTTGAGAGTGGTATTTTTAGAAGAACTTCCCTGGCAGTCCAGTGGTTAAGAATCTGTTGTGCAATGCATGGGATTCGAATTTGATCCCTGGTCAGGGAACTAAGGTTGCTTATGCCATATGGTGTGGAAAAAAAAAAAAAAGAAGAAGAAATTGTATTCTTGAATCACCTGATAAAAATGTTCATCTTGTAATATTAATTAAGAAAAGCGGGACTAAACTGATTAAAATTTTGTCAAAGGAATGTTATAAATATATTATGTCTATGAAGAGACAAAAAGCTGAAATACATCAAAATGATATAAAGGTGGCTATGGTGTTTTGAAGAGGAAAATTACAGATGTCTTCTTTATTTTTTATAATATTTCTGAATTTTTAAATTATCTGTAAGGAAACTGTGTCACTTTTACAATCAGAGAATTGTCATGGATTGATTATAAAAGTAATTCACTCATATATGCAGAAAAATGAGTAAACAATAAAAGTAAAGCCATCTACTAGTATACTGCCCCACAGAAACATCTTTGCATTCCCTTTGTTTTTCAAAGAGAAACCATAACAGCATTCATACTTCATGGCATACAGTTAATGAAGTTAATGACCTAATTTTCTTTTTCTAGGACAGCGTGGCTGTGATCTTTGATGATCCGCAGACAAGACATCTCCTTGTATTTTGCCTTTCTCCCTCAAATTGCTTCTGTCATTAGTTTCGCCATCACACTTTCCACGGCAAATATAACAGGGCTACCTTTGTTTACACAACTGTTCAAAAGCTCTGCAGAATTTAATAAGACAGCAAACACATATATCCAGAAACCATTTCAGAAAATTAAATGCAATTTTCAGTTTCACTACACAAATTTGGTAAATTGGAGTCCAGGCACTGCTTTGAACTCTGATGAAAGGAGTAATGACTATTCTGAGCACTGTGCCTACTTTAAACTTTTGCAACTATCACCTTAAAAGTTGTCTTAAGCACTTCATTCCACTAGATGGCAGACATGGAATGCTACCCGCAAGAAACTGAGTAACTTAACAATAACCGTTAAGAAAAGTAAGACCATAGAAGGTAAAATGAGGTTGAAAATGGGAACATGAGGGAGTATAAACAAGCAAAGGGGACATATTTAATAATCACAGATAATACTAATAATGGAAAAATAAAAAATGATGACTCCTATCTGAACAGTATGTAATTTGAGTGTACAACTCAATCCTTTTCATAGTTTGCTTTCTTTGATTAAGAAACATTAAAAAAAAAATCTTCTGTGAACAAAGAGAGGTAACTAACCAACCTTGAAAAACTAATACCGAAATGTCCTAGAATATGACAAGTCAATTAAAAGCAAATAATTCTTCTATATCAGTAGTTATATTAATACCATTATCTTTGTTCCTAATAGTAATGATCTAGTCACATTTTCCGGAGAAGGCAATGGCAAGCCACTCCAGTACTACTGCCTAGAAAATCCCATGGATGGAGGAGCCTGGTAGGCTGCAGTCTGTGGGGTCGCTAAGGGTCGGACACGACTGAGCGACTTCACTTTCACTTTTCACTTTCCACTTTCACACATTGGAGAAGGAAATGGCAACCCACTCCAGTGTTCTTGCCTGGAGAATCCCAGGGACGGGGGAGCCTGGTGGGCTTCCGTCTATGGGGTCACACAGAGTCGGACACGACTGAAGTGACTTAGCAGCAGCAGCAGTCACATTTTCATTCAACACACATTGGTGATGTCTCTGGGTGGGCACTTCGTGATCCAGATTTGCTTCCCTGGTGGCTCAGTGGTAAAGAACCGACGTGCAATGCAGGAGATGGGAGTTTGATCCCTGGATCAGGAAGATTCCCCTGGAGAAGGGAATGGCAGGCCAATATCCTCGCCTGAAAAATCCCATGGACAGAGGAGCATGGCGGGCTATAGTCCATGGGATTGCAAAAGAGACACAACTCAGCACTAAACAATAGCAACAACAATGGCAAAACTAGTGTGCTCCACAATCCCACTCCATAATGGTCAATTGAGCTGTCGCACCCTCAACTAAAGGCTGGCATTATGTGTCAGATGGCATGACACATTAGGTTACCCAGCAAGTCAGTAAGTGAGAGCCCTTCCCTACGCTCTTTGAAATTCCTCTCCCACCATCACTCCACTGCAGTCTCCCCTGGGTGATGCAACGGAGAACAAGCTGGGCCCCGTCTGCCTTTCCCTGATTCCCATCATTGCTGTACCTTCCCTCACCCAGCAGCGTTGAGAGGACGAACATATTCATTTGTTAAAAGTTCAGTTCTCAACATTACTATTTCATTCCTTTTTACAAATATTTCTTGAATTTCTGCTCTGCTCCAGGCTCTCGATTTGGTTAAGATAAAAAGTTAGTTCCTGTTACCCCGAGCCATAACCTGGCAAAAGAAGAAGCAGGGGAGGTGGGTAAGGGGGTGACCTGCAGCGCATGGAGAGCACCCCATGTCATGATCTTAAAACCATAATCCGGGACCCGTAACCAAGGGGTGGGTGTGAGAGACCACAGAGCCCTCCGGCACAGGAAGAGGAGCAGTCAGACAGCAAATCGAGGTTAACCTGACCGCAAAATCCATGGCTGTAAGCCCCGGGGTACTTCACACATTCTCTGAGAATGCAGTATGTTAACAGTATTCTATACTTCTAGGATCACTCACTCTATGAGTCTTTTCATATGAAGCAATAATTATAAGATACATATTAATATATATATAATTTATAAAGTGCTTTCTAAATTAAAAAAATGATACAAATGAACATATATACAAAACAGAAATAGATACAGAAAACAAACATGATTTCCAGGTGGTGCAGTGGTAAGTGGTTAAAAATCAGTCTGCCAGTGCAGGAGACGTGGGTTTGATTCCTGGGTGGGGAAGATCCCCTGGAGGAGGAAATGGCAACCCACTCCAGTATTCTTGCCTGGAGAATACCACAGACAGAGGAGCCTGGCAGGCTACAGTCCATGGGGTTGCAAAGAGGTGGACGTGACTGAGCACACATACAGCAAAGTGATTACCAAAGGGAAAAGTGGGAGGGAGGAATAGATGGGATTAACACACACACCACTACATGTACAACAGATAACCAACATATACAGGACCTACTGTATAGCACAGGGAGGAACTATACTATAAGGGAAAAGAATGTGGAAAAATATATACATGTATGTATAACTGTACCATTTTACTGTATGCCTGAAACTAACACAACATTGTAAATCAACTATCAGTCAGTCAGTCAGTTCAGTCGCTCAGTCATGTCTGACTCTTTGCAACCCCATGAACCACAGCACGCCAGGCCTCCCTGTCCATCACCAACTCCCGGAGTTCACTCAAACTCATGTCCATCAAGTCGGTGATGCCATCCAGCCATCTCATTCTCTGTCGTCCCCTTCTCCTCCTCTCCCATTAAAAAAAGAAAGAAAGAAAGTGCTCTTTATAAATGTTTTAGGGAGGCCAGAGAGGTGATGTTATTTATAACTGGGGAGAATCAACAGAGTCTATGCATGAGTTGACACTGAGCAGGCCTTAAAGGGTATTTAGGATTTGGACTTGTGATAATGGGCAGAAGCAGCAGCCGAGGAATCATGGACTAGGCAGAGGGAACAGTGGACTGTTCAGAGTGATCAGAGTGAATTTTTTACTCATTAATTTAAAATAAACATTTATTGAGCATCTACTATATTCCTGGTACTTTTCCAGACTCTAAGAATTCAGCAGCAAAAATACTACTCAGTCTGTTTATTTTAATCCATGTTTCTCTGGCATATCATAAGTGAGTAAAACAGACCGTATGCCAAAGGATGAGTAAATGAGCAAAAAATGTCTAACGAGAGAAGGATATGGGCTGCAGGAGACCAGAGACCTGGAGGAGGAGAAGGATACGCATTCCAGTAGAGAGGACAGTAAGTGCGTAAGTCCTGAGGCAAGAACACACAAAGAAATAGGGGAAAAGAGAAACTGGCACAAAATACAGAGAGGCCATCATATTGGCATCCCTCATGATATTCTGCTGACAGCTAAGACGGCTCCCAGATTCGACTGTAGCTTGAAGCCAGGGAGAGCTTCTCCTAAAGGTATTCAAACTCAGACACCTGCCTGAAAAGCGGACCATCTTGTGTTCATTCCATTCTGACAATAAAAGGGTAAAGCTCCTCCTAAGGGGGCTCTATGTCAGCATCCTACATTTGGGTAGAGAGGCAGCTTAATTCTTGGGTGCATCCACTGGAAGGAGGAAATGGATCTCATGAAATATGAGGGTAGGCAGTTTACACTGCAGAAGAGATGACCCTATGGGCTTCCGAGATGGAGCTAGTGGTAAAGAACTTGGCTGCCAATGCAGGAGACACAGGAGACCCGAACTGGGAAGATCCCCTGGAGGAAGGCATGGCAACCCACTCCAGTATTCTCGCCTTGAGAATCCCACAGACAGAGGAGCCTGGTGGGCTACAGTCCATGGGGTCTCAAAGTGTCAGACACGACTGAAGTGATTCAGCTCACACATATGCATGAGATGACCCTGGTTTTCTATCCAGACTGTGAGGAGAAGTTCTGGAAAGCTCTTATCACTGTGCTTGGTGACAATCAGGGCAACGGATCATAGTCAACAATGACAATGCTTCATCGACTTCCATATCTCAGCAGTCAGCACTTGAAGCTGCGAAAGTGCCTGCATTTGCAGTGCTCACGTCCATGTCTGACTCGTGCCAGGGACGTGCCTGCACAGTTCTCCTCATGTCACAGGGAGGGCCTCAGTGAGCCAGTCCTCATCCGTGAGCAGACCAGACTCAGTGCGGCCTTGCTGTCTTCTCTGGCTTCTAAGTTATCTTCACCATGGTGGCACACATTCATGGCAAGAAGAAATGGAAAGTAGGGAGGGTAAACAATGACACAGATTTGCAATTCAAGATGGTAGACTGGTCACGTACCTTTTGTCGCTCCTCGCCTTTCAAGACTCCACTTTAAATTCATGCTAATTGAATAATTCACCTTATTATTCCAAAGAAAATTACTCTGAATTTAAATTAGGCCACTTCTAAAACTGTGGAAAATTCTTCAGCAGAAGGGAATACCAGACCACCTGACCTGCCTCCTGAGAAATCTGTGTGCAGGTCAAGAAGCAACAGTTAGAACTGGACATGGAACAGACTGGTTCCAAATAGGAAAAAGAGTTCATCAAGGCTGTATATTGTCACCCTGCTTATTTAACATATATGCAGAGTGCATCATGAAGAATGCTGGACTGGATGAAGCACAAGCTGGAATTAAGATTGCCGGGAGAAATATCAATAACCTCAGATATGCAGGTGACACCACCTTTATGGCAGAAAGTGAAGAAGAACTAAATAGCCTCTTGATGAAAGAGAAGAGTGAAGAAGCTGGGTCTGCTCCCATCACTTCATGGCAAATAGATGGGGAATCAGTGGAAACAATGACAGACTTTATTTTGGGGGGCTCCAAAATCACTGCAGATGGTGACTGCAGCCATGAAATTAAAAGACACTTGCTCCTTGGAAGAAAAGTTATGACCAACCTAGACAGCATATTAAAAAACAGAGACATTACCTTGCCAACAAAGGCCCGTCTAGTCAAAACTATGGTTTTTCCAGCAGTCATGTATGGATGTGAGAATTGAACTATAAAGAAAGCTGAGCATTGAAGAATTAATGCTTTTGAACTGTGCTGTTGGAGAAGACTCTTGAGAGTCCCTTAGACTGCAAGGAGATCAAACTAATCAATCCTAAAGGGAATCAGTCCTGAATATTCATTGGAAGAACTGATGCTGAAGCTGAAACCCCAATACTTTGGCCACCTGATGTGAAGAACTGATTCATTGGAAAAGACTCTAATGCTGAGATTGAAGGCAGGAGGAGAAACCAATGACAGAGGATGAGATGGTTGGATGGCACCGCTGACTTGATGGACATGAGTTTGAGTAAGCTCTGTGAGTTGGTGATGGACAGGGAAGCCTGGCATGCTGCAGTCCATGGGGTCACAAAGAGCTGGACATGACTGAGCAACTCAACTGAACTGAATTGATTTCTGAACCCCAACAGGTGAGACAATGTCAGTGATTCCTTTTGGCTGCAATAAAAGCTGGAGGGAAAGTGGAGCCCTGCAAGGCCTTAAAATTAGTTTTTTAAAATTTATTTATTTATTTTAGTTGAAGGCGAGTTGCTTTACAATGTTGTATTGGTTTCTGCTACACATCAACATGAATCAGCCATAGGTATATGTATGATCCCTGCCTCTTGAAGTTCTCACCCACCTTCTTTCCCATTCCACAAGGCTGTAACATTGGGAAACACTTTTTTTTCACAAGGGAGAGAATATGCAGCAGAATGCCCATGCCTGTGGTCAGGCCTTAGGCTGGCAGGTCACGGTCTAATGTGGCTTTCTATGCTTTTCCTCTTAGGACCATTACTCTTTTCAGTGCGGGTTTGGGAATGAAATTAAGGTCCAGTTATTTCATGAATGCCATTGACAAGCTCATCAGCAGCATTAAACCACCTGAGCACCCAAGGACAAAGACCTCTCTATGAGTCTCCGTCACTGGTTCTTATCTTTGCATGGAAATCACTAATTGCAACTAAATTGCTGATGTAAAAACTCAGTAGAAATCAACTAATGGCATTCATTTGCTGGGTCAAGAAAGTAGTGACCATTTTATGCTTCTATGAAATAGCATAATCCTTTTAGTCTGCCTGTTCCAGAATTCACCTAATATTTGTCTGTAATTCTTTTTAGTAAAACAAGGGGTTTTCATGAAAACAGAAGGAGAACAACATCAGGCAAAGTAACATTTTCCTGAGTGTTGGACTGAATTTCAGGACATAAGTTTTAAATTCCAACAAATAGACAATTAGAACAATCAAAATTTAGATAGATCTTAACTGCTTAAATTACAAAAATTCTACTGAATAACATATTACCAATAATGCAGAATGGGATAATACAAGCATTATCATCTAGTCTATTACAAAATTTTGTTTACTAGGTATCTTTTTACCTAACCAACTAGTCTTCATTTCAAAGGAAAGTATGTATTTTCTTTGTCATCCGATCTGTCCTTCTACACTGTACCCAGCTATGTACCTGAAAGTATCCTCTTCAAGAATCTCTATGTATCATGTTTTAAAATTCACTGTAAATAAATCTACAAAATAAATACTTATGTACTTGAACAGAGGTGCCAATACAAGTAGATGCTGAGATAATATCAAAGGATTGAAGTAACAGGTTGAATTAAGAAGTCTGTAACACTCCAGTAGTCTTGCCTGGAGAATCCCATGGACAAAGGAGCCTGGCGGGCTACAGTTCATGGGGTCGCAGAGTCGGACACAACTGAGTGACTAACACACACACACACACACACACACACACACCAAACTAGAAGGGTGGGGTGGAGTGGGGTTGGGCAGGAGGTTCAAGATGTAGGGTACATACATATGCCTATAGCTGATTCATGTGGATGTTTAGCAGAAACCAACACAATATTGTAAAGCAATTATCCTTAAAATAAAAATAAATTTAATTATAAAAAATTTGATACAGAAAATATAAAAAACAAAGGCATTATTTTTCTTGAGCAAAGAGAAGCTTTTTAAAAGGTATGGAGGAAAATCTTTACAATACTAGAATTTTAAACATCGTGAAGAGGAACTTTTTTAAAGTGTTGCAAAAAAGCATTACAAAAATTAAAATGTAAGTAAAAAATTGAGTGAAAATATTTCCATTTTACATAAGAGAGATCAGAATCCAGAATATATATAAAGAATAAAAACTACTCTCCTAAAAAAAAGCAAATAATATATACAGCAGCTCTCACATAAGGGGAAAGTATAAATATACATGTGCCCCTAACTTGCTAAAGTTCAGAGAATTAAGATTAGACATTAAATCTCAATAATACGTCATTTCTTACACAGCAAATATTTTAAAAATTTGATAGTATCAAGATTTGACAATTGTGTGAGGAAACAGTTGCATATGCCATTGGCTTTACAAATAGGTACAGCCACATAGAAGGACAATTCGTCTGAATTTGCCTGTCATTCAGTCGAGAAGTTGTGCCTGACTCTTTTCACCCTATGGACTGCAGCATGCCAGGTTCCTCTCTCCTCCACTGTCTTCCAGAGTTTGCTCAAATTCATGTCCATTGAGTTGGTAATACCATCCGACCATCTCATCCTCTGCTGCCCTCTTCTCCTTTTGCCTTCAATCTTCCCCTGCATCAGGGTCTTTTCCAAAGAGATGTCTCTTCGCATCAGGTGGCCAAAGTATTGGAGCTTCAGCATCAGTCCTTCCAATGAATATTCAGAATAATCTGAATCTGCCTAAGACTCAGTAAATCCCTCCTTTGAATCTATCCCCCGAAAAGCTTTGCCTGTGCCCACAAGCAGAGGGATTCAAGGATAAGTGAAGAATTGCTTGTACAGCAAAACATTCAGTGAAACACTTTTCAGGTGCTTAACAGGTATTAAGCAAAAAAGGATTTCTCAGTCAGTTATGTGGAGGAAGCTCTAAGTTAAATGGATCAGATCTTGTTATTGTGGGACTTCTTAGTGCGGCAGATACCTTACTCTACCCTGAGTTTCTGGGGGCCTGTAGCAGACAGCACTTCCCACAATTACTGAACCACTAAAACCTTCTTTCAGGGACTCAAGGAACTAGTGGTTTAGGAAATGAGCTGAGGAGATGCTGAACTACTTGATGGTGCAAAGCAGTTTGGGGCCTCTCTGCAGAAGGACCAGTGGAATGGGAGGTTCTGAACTTAGCAGTCAGGCAGACTGAACGATGAGTAGACAAGGAAGAAATAAGACACTGAAGACTTTTCTTCAGGAACGTCCAGAGCAGCAGCATTGGAGACCGAGGGTAGTGCAGGATTTAGGGTAGGTATGTTGTTTTGTTCTGTTCTGTTTGTGGGTTGTTTTGTTTCTCTTTTTGTCTGTAGTCTGGAAGACACGTGTGTTGGTAGATAATGGGGAATAATCCAGCAGAGGGGCGGGAAGCCCTGATGGCACAGTGAGTAAAGAATCCTCCTGCAAAGCAGGATCAGCAGGAGACACGGGTTTGATCCCTGGGTTGGGAAGATACCCTGGAGAAAGAAATGGCACCCCATACCTGTATTCATTCCTGAAAAATCCCATGGACAGAAGAGCCTGGTAGGCTATACTCCATAGGGTCACAAAAAGTTCGACATGACTGAGCTACTAAGCATTCCGGCACCAGTAGAGGGGCAGAATCTCAAACTACAAATACACCAGAGAAGATGCACATTTCTGAGACAGAGACATGGGCCTTGCCGGGACGCAGTGTCATTCTGGCAGTGGGTGGAAGGGTTTTGAATGTGGACCCAGGTAGACCGGTAAAGGAAAGAGGGAACTGATAAGTTGAATACAGATTAATGTGCTATTTCCTACTTTTTTCAATAAAGTAGGAGGTAAGGCGATCTTCCGTGATGGAAGGAAACACCAGTGTGCCAGGGTTAAGGTGAGAGAGGTCAGTTGAACACAGCACTTGCAGGCAGGTGCTGTGTTCAACTTTGGTTTTCTTTCATCTCTTTGTCTTGGTGCTGATATTTTCCTTAGTTTTCTCTCATTCATCATTTGTGCATGAATTGCCTTTTATCAAAAATAATCAAAAAGCAAAACTGAGATGTCCAGATTTCTTTTACAGAGAAAGCTATACAATCAATAAAGACAGTGGGGAGGGGCAAGAGGAGGCAGTTGAAAGAAAGGGAAGTTATATTTTCTTTCGGGAGATGGTACAGCAAAGATTTTCTTTTTTTAAAGAGGAATAGTAAAAGTAGGAAAATAGTAAATAATGGTGAAAATAGTGAACAACAGAGGGTTTTGATGACCTCTGCATCCAGAAGGTGGGTGGGTTAAACAACAAATAAGGATGCTGCCAAAATTTTCAAACATTGTTCTGAGATCCTAATCATGCAGACCACTTAAGACCTGTTCTTTAGGAAAATAAAAGCACTCGGTTCAGGATGCACCTTGTAAAGACCACAGCTCTCCACAAGAGGGGAGCATGTCCTCAGTTTTGAATGTCTTTGGATCCCTTTCTCTTCTTGAGATTCTTTTTTGCCTTTCACAGAGACAGAGGCTATACTCGACCTGTTTGTTGAGTCTGGGAACATTGATGTGAACATAACACATTCCTCCCCCATGCAGGCACAGGTGAGATTTTATTGGACACATGCTCACTATTTGCAGGAACACTGACCTGACACACATAAAGAGCACATTAAATGACAATGGGGACAGTGGTGAAGCAGTTTGAGATTATGTAATTTTATTCTTCATAAGCTGGCAGAATTTTTCTCTTTAGTAAGCACTGTATTCCTTCCGAAAATCTACCTTCTTCTCTTCGGTGAGTATATATTCACCAAAACCATAGAGCAACATATACTGCTTATATAAAAACAAGACGGATACGAATACTGCTTTTCCAGCTTAAAAAATATGTGTAAGATTTCTTTGACAGCTTGCTTCCAATACAAATATTGTATTACAATGTTTTAATCTTCATTAAGTACTAAAGATGTGCTAGGTTCTATAATTCATACCAAAAATAAAGTGGAGGGTACTAGTAATATAAGAACCCAGGTTTCATTATTTTTAAATTTTAATTTATAAGAAGAACAATACAGTGTTGCAGTGGGCATGTTTCCCAAGTTGGTAGAAATTGTTCAGACCCCACAAAATTAATGTGATAAAAACAGCGAAGTCTTATTGACTCTATAGCCTACTCTATAGCTCTATAGCACTTTGCAATTTAAGTAATACGATTTAATGAAACATCTAAGAACCTAGAAGTAAAACCCTCTGGTTTATTTTACCCTCTTTAACTTTGAAGCAGATTTGTTCTGTTGGGTTTTGTTTTTGCTTTAAATTCCCTGGAGCTTGGGTTGCCTTCCCAAAGTGAATTATTTACTAATACATATCAAGCTCAGAGTAGAATATCTCCCATCAAACGATTGGCATCCACTAAATGCTAATAACCTAAGAATTCAACTCTGCAGAAAAGCAATCTGAAGTGTCTGGGAATGGACAGCTTGTTTCACAGATAATCCTGCCTCTGCACCAAAGAAACTGGGGTGAGAGAGCCACACTGTTCTTTTGATAACACGTGGTATAGCTCCTCCCCGTGGAGCCCCTCCCTGGCTGTCTCCTTTCCCTGCTCTGCTCTGGAATGAAGGTGGGAATGTAACTCAAAGTGTCTTGCTTTCTGCTCATTATGATTCTGTAAAGTCCTGGCGTTTAGGAAATGTGTCTCCATTTCCGTGGAGATGAAGCAGGAAGGTCAGACTGAGCTTTAATCAAAGGTATCTCTCATGCCAGGGTAGGAGGCTTCTCTCCCTTACATGTGTGCCTTTGATTTGGTTGCTTTTTTTTTTTTTTTAAGATGCCAAAAACCATGTCAGGGGCCTGGCTGTGGCTGTTGTCACTTAATTCAGATGCCTAGGGAAGACACTGATGTTGTCGTTGACAATTTACTCTTGCAGTATTTCTCCGCTAAACTCAGAGGGATTTTGTCACTGGTGCATTATCAAAAATACATGAAGTTCTCACCCCTTATTAAAAGACGTCATGTCAGTTGAGCTAACGTTTAAAATATAACCCTAGCGGTGAGCAGGCCCCATCTCTTGCAGGAAACAAGCAGGTGCACTGTGTTGCCAGGGGCACCATCTCCCCCTGGGGAGGGTGTATTGTGCTGTTGCCCCATTTACTTCAGAGATTTTCCTCTTCTCTCTGAACACTCTGTCAATCTCTCTCCCTCCCACCCCCCGCTGCCCCACCAGCATCCTCATTGCCACTGGTATATTTCTCTTTCTCCTGTCCCCTGTCCCTATCTTCTTTGGCTGGGAGCGCCCTTGCTAACCTCCAACCCCTTTTTTTCATAGGAGAGAGAATCCCTTTTACTTTTCCAGTGTTGCTGATGCCATAAGTTATTCTGCATTATTTCCTGAGGAGCCCGAGTCATTAGATGCATTGCTAACCCAAGTATTTCTTGTGCTGAGAAGGGTGTCATCACAATATGTGGGGCAAGAGGGGGCCTACCTCTCCTCCCAACCTTGACCCTTGGATCCCCCATCTGTTTTCCTTCTCAATTTTGAAGGCTCTCAAATTTCACTCAAGTTCAGGACTGTATGTGCTATACAAAAAATTTGGTTTCTGTTCCAGTTTGAAAAAAATATGGATTTCCACCCTTGTGCTTCAGACATGTGAGGTGGTCATGAGGGGAGAGCCAACCCTAGGTATCGGGGACCAGCCTCGATATGGCCCAGGGTATCCTCGGGATGAACGGCGTCGGCGTCAGCGAGAGAGAGAGAGAGAGAGAGAGAGAGAGAGACAGGGGCTGATGATTCCTTGGTTTACGCTGGAAACCAATAAAACCCCAGCACGGGGCTTGCTCTGTTTACGTAGGCCGCAGGCGCCCTCTCGAATCACTGGAGGCACCCCACCAGGGTACCCCCTCGAGTGGGTCTTAGAAGCCCAGGCAGATAAGTAAACTCAGAGGGCCCAGCGCTCCAAGGATCTCAACCAGAAAAAGGAGAATAGAGAAAAGGACGGAAAAAGAGAAAGAACGACACGGGGAGACCAAGCTTCAGTGAGCAAGGCCCAAAACTTTATTTTCCAGTGCTGCTTTTATACCCTGAGTTGTGCGCATAAGAAACAGAGAAAGGGAGGTATAGAATCACGCCAAAATCACGTGGGGTCAGCAGTCTTGATCCTTATCAGGATCAGGGCTTATTTTTGTGTGTCTCGTGATAAAAGTTTTAGGTGGTTTACATCATCTTCTGGCCAGGGGACCTGCTAACAGTTTATGGCCCTCTCTCCTAACAATAGGTTAGTTAGCAAGTAAAAGGCTTATATTCTTTTAAGGTGACTTTCCTAAAGTCAGGTGCTAGACACATAACAAAGTTACATTCCTATAAGGCACAGGTGTAGTGAGCTGCAAGAAAGGAATTTATTAACTTAAGATCTGATGTGGTTAAATCAAAGGCTACTACTTATATTCTCTATATGTGATTAATATATTTCCAAGGATACAATAGTTAGAGGAAACTTTGCAGCAAGCATTGATTCAACAATGAAATCTTTTTTAGTACTATTCTAATGATTTTAACTTCTTCAACAGATTCCTGTGTTTTAGAATATTAGGCTTTCTGTCCTTGCATGGCTGGGAGGCTATAAGCAGTCACACTCATAGTTGTAAGAGCCCGGACAAACTTGTCATGCAAGTTAGAAAGCTATCAGAGGGGCTTGGATTGGAACACTCCTATTAAGCCGAGGAGAACTTTTAAACTACAGCTCTGAATTAATGTTTTCAGAGAAAGGTGGTTGTGGGGAAGCCCCCGTAAGTACTAGAGGACTTGGTAAGAGGCGTAAGATAGTAAAGCAGTCAGACTCCGGTTTTCTTTGGGGTAGATGCTCAGGTAAGTCCAGGGGGTTCCTCGAGTCCTGATTAGCCTTTGCCTGTCAGGCCTCTTCCCCAGTTGACCTTTGCCACGGGTAGGATTTCCCTCGCTGGCTCCCGGCACCTAGGCAAAACCGTCCGCTCCGCTCCCACTCCCCTTACCAGCCTCTCTTCCCCAGGCTCCTTTTCTTCCCCATTTTTCCTTCTGGCTGGCTATCTGCTATTGGCTAACAGATCTTTAATACCAGCTTAAGTTGGGGCCATTTCCAGGGAGGTTTGCAACAGAAAAATGAGAAGTAGGAGAGACCTGCTATATGACCTTGGAAGGCTGCTTTCTCATGTTCTCAATAAAATCTCTAAAGTGACTCCAAGGATGTTGTCTAGGATTAGGGATTTTCAAGAGGGCTAGGACCATCTCCATGTCATCTTCCTTCACTGTTATAGCCTTTTCCTAATGAAGTGCTTGTCCTTTTGCTAATACACCTTGAACTATAGAATCTTCAAAAGATTAAGTAACAGTGCTTCAGGGAATAGAAAGAGCTATTCTTTTAATGCCACAAATATTTCCGTCCTTACTTTTGGTTGCAATTATCACCAGCTTTCCCTGCACAACATCCAGACATTCAAAAACCTTGTACCAGACCCAGAATATCACACTGACAAGCATCCTAGTTATCAAGAGCTCTCTCTTTTGCAGCCCACCTAACATCAACTGAATCAAAGTCAAATTCTTATCCACAGGTCTTACCCTCTCTACCCCATTACCAGCCACATTCTTTCTCTGTCTCTATATTCTTGTAACTGTTAGGACTCTTAGCTGAGGATGGCAAAATCAGACTAAGGGGAAAGAAAAGGAATTTGCTGTTTAGATATGAAGGTATCCCATAGAAAGCAAGAAAAGGTCGACCAGCAGACCAAGACAAGGGTAGGGACTCAGATGAGTCTCAAAAGTGAAAGCAGGGCCATGGGATCATGGCAGGGCTCCCCAGCTCTGCTGTTTGTTCTTCAGTCATATTCCCTCCCCTGTGTCTGTCTGTCTCTCTGGTGCATGCCATTTCTCTCTCAACTGCTGCCATGATCTCTGCTCCTATGGCAGGAAAACCACCAAATGGTCTGAGTTTTACACAGCATAGCTCCTGCTATCTGCACAAACACAGAATCACCTTTCTCAGAACAAATTTTAGAATGCAGGATCATATTTCAATGGGCCTGTGTAGCACCCTCACCTTGGGCTGTACAAGGTGCAGAAAGTGTTCAGAAGGTGCACTCACATGTCAGCACCCATTGTCACCAGATGGCCAAGTAGAGTTCAAAAGGGGGAGGGGTCGCTGTAGTGACCTGAATAATGGGCCCCAAAGATACCTGGGTTCTAACCTCAGGAACCTGCGAGTGTTACCTATGTGGCCAAAGTGACTTTGCAGATGGACTAACTTAAGAATCTTTAGATTGGAAGGTTATCTAGGATTATCCAGTGAACCATAAGTGGAATCATAAGTGCCCTTTCTGGAACCAGGCAGAGGGAGATACAACTTTAAAGGAGATGGAAGCAGAGAGTGGAGTGATGTGCTTTGAAGATGGAGGAAGGGGCCACAAGCCAAGGAGTCCAGGCAGCCACTGGGGACTGGAAAAGGCAAGGAGATGGATGTCCTTCTAGATTCTCTGGAAGAATCCAGATTCTTGCTGATGCCTTGATTTTAGCCCAGTGAAAGCCATTCTGGATTTCTGGCTTCCAGAACCATAAGAGAATAAACTTGTTTTGTTTTAAGCCAGCAACTTTGGGTGTTTTATTACAGCAACCATAGGAAACTAATATAGAGGATCTTAAAATTCAAGGAAGGGAGTAAATGCCTAGGAAGGGGGTATTTGGTGAGTCTCTGAGCTGTTAGTGCAAAAGATGCTTGCAGAAGACTGCTGTTAGGGCTTCAGGAGGGGGTATCGCAGTGTTGGTCAGATTCTGACTTCCGATTAGAGACTTCAGATACATGCAAAGAAAATGCATCATGACCGAACAATTAGATGCAAATGCTTACTGGTTTAAGTGGGAAGTAGGACTGGCTATAAATGGTCACATGGGGGAAGTTTCAAAGAGAAAGCAGATAAAGGGGGAAAGGATCTGAAAAGAGAAGGAAAGAGACAGGAAAGGTCTAAGAGAAAAAGAGAGAAAGGGAGAGAGAAAGTGTTAGTAGCTCAGTCTTGTCCAACTCTTTGTGACCCTGTGGACTGCAGCCCGCCAGGCTCCTCTGTCCATGGGATTCTCCAGGCAAGAATTCTGGAGGGGTTGCCATTTCCTCCTCCACAGGATCTTCCCAACTGAGGGATCAAACCCAGGTCTCCTGCATTGCCGGCAGATTCCTTATCATCTGAGCAAACAGGGAAGCCCATGGGAAGGTCCTAGAAACAGCACTAAGTAGACAGTGAGGGCCCTGTTCCCAGCTCCCTGCTGCTAGTTCCAAAGTAGAGATGGTTCTCTACCTTCATAGGCTTGGTCCAGGCAATTCTGAGGGAAGGGCTTGAGGGACCTGATCCTGCATACCCACTCTAGCTCAAGGACACTGCTTGTGTGTCTGATGGCTCAAATTTGTGTCTAATGTTGGCCTGGCTGTTGCCTTGTTAGCTCCTGGGGCTTCTGAAGTTTATATCACACACTTTGGGACATGGTAGTTATATCAACACAAAATCCTGTACAGCTAAAATGGAAAAACCCCAGCTGGCCATGCACAAAATCTCCAAGACTCCTTGGTAAAAAACAGAACAAGAGAAACCAAAAGACATGACCCTTGTGTCAGCCCTGGAAAATATCTTCACAGTGGACTAAGTGCTTATTGAGGCAAAATGTGAATATTCCTCAAGGAAATCTGGAGACAGTTCTGGAGAGCTGAAGCTAAAACACAAATCCATCAGCACCAGTAGAGGCAAGAACACATTCTCTGGTAATGGCAGAATTTATGGGTCACAGAAAAGATGGCACTTTTAACACAAAAATAAGGAAATTCCTATATTTGGGGAAAATAAACTGAAGATAAACAAATGTGCCTGAAATCACATCAAAACTTACTTTCTCCGAAAGTCCCCGTCTGTGTTCTTTTTGTCGACTAAAATCATAACAATCCTAACAGAAGTTATTAGTTATTTGAATCCGTATAATTTTTAAAATATAGCTATAAATTGTACTTTCAATAGCTTCAAATCATCTGAATAGCTCTGTCACCTGTATAGAAATAGATATTTTTTGTTCAATCCTGGAACTGTAGTTAAAAGAGAAAGTGTGTGTGCCAGTTCAATATTGCGTTCAGTTAAATGTACAGATCCCCAAATATAGTGGTTTAATCTAAGAGGGCCCAGATCTTCTCTCATTAGAGTGATTCCTGAGGGAGGTGGTCCAGGGTTAGTCCACACTCTCCACGAAGACACCCTTCTCTCCTTCTGCTCTGTCACCCTCAGCAGGCAGCTTTGCTTTACTTTGGCTATCGATGCATACGAGAGAGCTTCAGTGTCCGCTCACTCTGCATTCCGGGCAAGAAAAAGCAGGGGATACGAAGGGTCAAGGGGAAACGGTGAGAGCAGCATCTCCTTGTCTTACATTACCAGAGCTACGGCCCTCTTTATTCAGCCCATGCTGCAGCTTCTTTTTAAAGCTGGGTACTTTGCTTTCTTAAAGAACATCAGGGGACTTCCCTGCTGGTCCAGTGGTTAGGAGTCTGCCTTCCAATGCAGAGGACCCAGATTTGATCCCTGGTTGGGGGACTAAGATCCTGCATGGCAAGCAACTAAGCCCGTGTGCTGCAACTAGAGACACCCACATGCCGCACCAAAGATCTAGTGTGTGCAACTAAGACCCTGCACAGCCAAACAGATACTTAAAGAAAAAGAGTGTCAGAAGTCTTTCAGAAAGAAGTTAAGGAGTGGACATGGAGTATACAACTAACATGTCTGCCATACTCTTGAAAAATGGTCAACCGTCATAATTTGCCAAGATAAAAACCATCATTAGAGCTTCTCTTACTGCTATTTTAAAAATCAAGAAAAATGCTTTAGTATTCATTAAGACTATTTTAGTTGTAAGGAACTGAACCAACTGACAAACTGAAGCTAAAAGGAAGGGCTGTTAGAGGTATACTAGGTTATGTCATACAAGTGAAGAAAAGTCTGATTAACCTACTCTCAGAAAGAAAAGCAGACAGGAATTCTCCAGGGATGTATTGGATTTTTTTTTTTTTTTTCTGTATAAATCTGCCAATAACAGATACAGACCACATAGTGCTTCTTACAAAATAGCACCCTAAAATTGCACGGTGATAACTACCAGCTCTGGAGAAGGCAATGGCACCCCACTCCAGTACTCTTGCCTCGAAAATCCCATGGATGGAGGAGCCTGGTGGGCTGCAGTCCACGGGGTCGCTAAGAGTCAGACATGACTGAGCGACTTCACTTTCACTTTTCACTTTCATGCACTGGAGAAGGAAATGGGAACCCACTCCAGTGTCCTTGCCTGGAGAGTCCCAGGGACGGGGGAGCCTAGTGGGCTGCCGTCTATGGGGTCGCACAGAGTCGGACACGACTGAAGCGACTTAGCAGCAGCAGCAACAACTACCAGCTTATGTCACAGCTGGGCTTCTATAGGTCATTGAATCATTCTGTAAGGCCAGTATTTTCTGAATGACAGGGCATATGATAGTATCCATCGATCCCTTGGATATCATCTCCTTGCTGGCCCATCTTTGCTGTGAAGTGGATTTGGTGATAATATGTTTACTGACAGTGCATATGACCTTCAATAAACTCATAGACGATGTACATGGGTGTGAAGGGAAGACAAAGTCCAAATCCAGAGCATGTGTATCTCTTCTGATAGTTAAAAAAAAATCCCCAATTTATTCACCGATGGCAGGGGCCCCGTCTAGTTGCTCTAATTACCAAGTGCCCAGAAAGCATCCTTGAGGTTTGGTGCCAGATAGTGGTTCAAAATTGGATGTCCCTGCTTAAAAAATTGGGTACTCAGCAATGATCCTAGGTAGGAAAGCCAGATCCAGTGAAGGGGAGTTCAAGCAGTTGAGCCTATAGCAAGTCTAGTATCTATCTCTGCCACCGTGCCTGCCTTATTCATAAACCCAACTATTAAACAACACACTGACTAATAAAGGAAAATGTCATCTACGGACCATCCTGCCCACCTGATTATCACGAGTTTCTTCTATGAAGAAAGTCTTCTGAAAGGAATGTGTGAGATACAATTGTTTTCACGCTTTAAGCCCATCCTGAAAGACCCAACCCACTTTCCCTTTCCTTAACCTTCTTGTCATGAATAATCTAATCTTCCTCCTTTCCAGTGAGGGACAGACAATAACAATGGCCTAGAAATCAATATTGATCCTGATTTTAGGCCACATTTCCTTTTAGGCAAAGTAGATAGCCAATTATTGGTATGCTTATTGCTCTGGCCACAGAGAGTTTTAATTTCCGCCACTGTCTGTCAGGCCACTCCTGTCTGGAGCACTGCTGTCATACTATAGACTATTCCAGTTCATGAGAGCATTTCTCCAAGAATCTAGTGTGACCATTTCATCTTGAGTCAAATGGTCACAGGAAACCACCCATGAGACCATTCATAGGTATGGACTAAGAAATTCATGGGAATGTGAACGATTGGAGTTATATGACCTGATTGTGTAAATGACTTGTGCTTTCAGGATCTGATTTGATAATGGAATATTACTAGCCATACCCAGTTTTAGAGCTACGTATATCAAATGGTATTAGTTGCTCATGAGTAGTTCAAACACTATAGCTTTCTATGGGACAGGTATTCTGTATTTATGAGTCCATTTAAAAACTGGCAGCTCATTCTAAAGGGAAGAGTCACCTGGAAAGCAGAAGTATGCTTTGCTTTCAGACTGTAGCGACCACCACTAGATTGTCCCATTAGGGCTCATCACAGACTCCATTGTGCAACCCCATCTGCAAACAACACCACTGCACTTGCTGGGTTACAGAGGCTGAGGGGAAAGTAGCATGAACTTTGCTGCTGTTGTTTAATCGCTAAGTTGTGCCTTACTCTTTTGTGACCCCATGGACTGTAGCTTGCCAGCTTCCTTTGCCCATGAGATATCCCAAGCAAGAATACTGGAGTGGGTTGCCACTTCCTTCTCCAGGGGATCTTCCTGACCCAGGGATTGAACTCACATCTCCTGCTTTGTAGGCAGATTCTTTACCTCTGAGCCTCCAGAAAAGCATGAACTTTGCTCTGAGAGAGTTAAAGGTGTTTCTCTCATGCTGGCAGATTCTCAGGTACCTGGAGATGACATAGTCACAATGATTTCTCTCCTTTTTCGTGCCATGGTTCACTGTGGATAAAGTCTATTTATTCTTGTCTCACAGACTTTGGGTTTCCCCACCAAATGACTTAGTTTCATCAACGGAATGTATATGGACATGATATTCCAGCTCCTAGAAGAGACTGTTAGGTGTGATGTCTGTTGCCAATTGCTTTCTTGCACCCCTGCCCTGCACCAAGAGAACAGCCCAAGTAGATGGCCCTCTTCAACTCTGGCCCTAGAATGAGCATGGCACGTGGTGCATTACCTGCAGCCTGGATTAGCATTCCCATGGCAATTCATGATGCAAGTGAAGGAGAGATAAATGCTTAGTTTTGTAAACCACCGAGATTCTCAAGGTTATTTGTGACATGTGCTGTGTTCAGATGCTCAGTCGTGTCCAACTCTTTGCAAACCCATGGACTGTAGCCCACCAGGCTCCTCTGTCCTTAGGATTTCCCAAGCAAGAATACTGGGGTGGGTTGGCAGTTTCTCCTCCAGGGGATTGAACCCTCGTCTCTTACATCTTCTGCATTGGCAGATGGATTTTTTACCACTAGCACCACATGGGCTTCCCATTTGTGATGAAGTAAAACTAAATGAAAGCAGACCAAGGTGCCAAGTAAACAGGTCAAAAACAATGTACAACAGACTTCTTTTGAATGTGAGACAAACTGTCATCAAAATCTGAAAAGGACAATCATCCCATGTGTTGTGTTTCCTTCTTCATGTCAGAATAAAGGGATAAACTTGTATTTTAGAATGTTATGTGGCAGCCTGGATGGGAGGGGAGTCCGGGGGAAAATAGATACATGTATTTGAAAGGCTGAGTCCCTTTGCTGTTTACCTGAAACTGTCACAACATTGCTAAACAGCTATGGTTTAGTTGCTAAGTCCTGTCTGACTCTTGCGATCCCATGGACTGTAGCCCGCCAGGCTCCTCTGTCCATGGGATTCTCCAGGCAAGAATACTGGAGTGGCTGCAATACAAAATAAAAAGTTTGAAAAACTTATATTTTAGGTTGGAAGTAATATCCCAACATATTCTAAAGTATCAATGCCATAGATATGTCATAGTATTAACTCCCAGAACTTTTGCATATACTATCTCCTACTCCTTGAACCAAAACATCTGGGGTGTTTTGCTTTTCCTATTTTCTCAGATTCATCACCTTGACATCGTTGACGTAATGAACACAGATAGTACCCACTCCTGATGGCCTGCTGGGATCCCCTTGTCCAGGCAGGCCTATCAGTGTCCAGTGCTTTGAGTGTTACCTGCTAATGACTTTCAGCTGCCAACTTTTGCCCAATGGTTACAGGCAGGAAGATACTTTCTGAGTAGATTTCTTAATGGCTGAATATAGGTCGCAGGCTGCTAGTTTTCCAAATATGCAAGGTATCTGAACATACACACAATCCAGTGACCAATTCCAAATACCTTCTCTTATTCATCTCCTGAGAGTCTGCTGCCTGCAGTCTCTCTCCTGGACAATGACTGTGTTGGTTGAGGTTATTAGCATTGTTATCACCAGAAATGGACTCTGGCTAGCTTAATTTAAAAACTTAATTAGGGAGAAGTATAGCGGGGGCTCACAAATTAAAATAAGAATTGAGCAAGGGTGATTGGAGAGGTGAAGAAACTACAGAATCTCCAGGGACATTCGCAGCAGAGATTAAAGACCCTGTCTCTTTGGCAGTGGTTCTCAAGTTCGTCTGCATATTCCAGTCATATGGGAATTATGTAATCTTAATGCTGATACTCAGTCCACACCCAAAACGAACTGAAATCAAAACTTTTGGAATGGGACCCAGGCATCAGTATCTTTTATAACTCAAAAGTTGATTCCAGTCGGCAGCCATGGTTCAAACCTCAGCTGCATCAAAATTACCTGGAAGGCTTATTAAAACAGACTGCTAGGCTCCAGTCCCAGAATTTCTGACTTACACAAAATCCATTAGAAATGATTTGTATTTACAACAAATTCCCAGGTGATGCTGAAACTGGGTCTGGGGATAGCCTGAGATTCTATATTCTTTTTTTTTTTTTAATTTTTTATTAGAGGCTAATTATTTTACAATATTATATTAGTTGGTTTTGCCATACATTGACATGAATCCGCCCCGGGTGTACATGAGATTCTATATTCTTAACAAGTCCGCACGTGATCTGAGGCTGCAGAGCCTCAAACCATATTTAGGGTAGCAAAGATCTAGAGCAGGGGTTCCAAAACATCTTTTCTCAATTCTTAACTTGTGAGCCACCTGTTTGGTCTTCCCTGTTGGAGAAGACTCTTGAGAGTCCCTTATACTGCAAGGAGATCAAACCAGTCCATTCTAGAGGAGATCAATACTGGATGTTCATTGGAGGGACTGATGCTAAAGCTGAAGCTGCAATACTTTGGCCACCTCATGCAACGAGTTGACTCACTGGAAAAGACTCTGATGCTGGGAAAGGTTGGGGGCGGGAGGAGAAGGGGATGACGGAGAATGAGATGGCTGGATGGCATCACCGACTCTGTGGACATGAGTTTGAGTGTACTCCAGGAGTTGGTGATGGACAGGGAGGCCTGGCATGCTGTGATTCATGGGGTCGCGGAGAGTCGGACACGACTGAGCGACTGAACTGAACTGAACTGAACTGAATCAGGTTTTAAATTAAGCTGCTACTGCTGCTAAGTCACTTCAGTCGTGTCCGACTCTGTGTGACCCCATAGACGGAAGCCCACCAGGCTCCCCCATCCCTGGGATTCTCCAGGCAAGAACACTGGAGTGGGTTGCCATTTCCTTCTCCAATGTGTGGAAGTGAAAAGTGAAAGCGAAGTCGCTCAGTCTTGTCCGAACCCTAGCCACCCCACGGACTGCAGCCTACCAGGCTCCTCCATCCATGGGATTTTCTAGGCAAGAGTACTGGAGTGGCTTGCCATTGCCTTCTCCGTTAAATTAAGCTAGCCAGAGCTTAATTTCTATTGGTAACAAGACTAATAACCTCAACCAATACAGTCACTGTACAAGAGAGTGATTTAGCAAATATTAAAGGCATTGCAAACCTTGTGAAAACATGGATACTTGGACCCCACCACCAGATTTTGATTCAGTAGTTCTGAGGTGAGGCCCGATAATTTCTAAGTTGTTCTCGGGTGACACTGTTCCCACCAGTCCACAGACCATACTTTTTATAGTGCTGGTCTTGAGGTGGTTCTGACCATGGTGACTGTCCCCGCCCCCCAACAAAAGGGCATTTGGCAAGATCTGATTACAGTTTTGATGGCACTGCAGCAGATGGGGAGAAGGTGGGAGGAGAAGGAATGCTACCGGGTAAAGGCCAGGGACGTAGCTAAGCATCACACGATGCATAGGAAAAAAACAGCCTCCCTCGCTACTTTTTCTGATTTTGTAATTCCAGTGAGAAAGAAGAATATTTTCCCAGTTTGGGTCAGGTGCCCCCCTGTGTGGATCAGTCAACTATGCCAGCGTGGCAAGGTCTTATACACATGAAAGGGGAGAGCCAGTCCTCAGAGCAAATCAATAGAAGGCAGACAGTGAGCTCTTCTGAAAGTCAAGAGAAGTGGGGAAAGGTGTAACTTTAGCCAAGACAATTGTGCTCACTAGAGCAGCGTGGTGGTAGGTAATAGGCACCTCTGAGGAGTGACAAATGACTGAATCTTCGCGTACACAGCAGTTGCTGGAGCTGCTTCTGTAATCGGAACAGCTGGGAACCTCATTCCCGGCTCTCGAAGCCCAGGGCAGCCGCAGACAGACAGCTCCCTGTGTTTCCCCACTTCCCTCATGTCCCCTCTCTCAGGCAGCTGAGCCTATTTCTTTTCCTTTCAAACTGAAGTATACACACACAGGCAGGCACACACATGTGAGTGTGCAAGCACAGTGCTCAGTGTTGATTCAGTTTGAATTTTCACTCTGTCCCCCACAAGAACTGGTGAAACACACAATGAGCTAGAGATAAAGAAAATAACTCTGCCCTGGTCCTTATTGGATCACCACTCACTTTGGTTGATCAGTTCTATTTCAGGTACTTTTTTGCTCTACCTAAGTCTACCTTGGAATTGTTATTGACATTGGCTCATATAGGAGTAGTAATAGCTAACTTCCACTAATATTCACTCAGGCTCTATGTTCAGCTATATACACATATGAACACATATATAATAAATATGCCCATATAAACATATATGTGTATATACACACATACACACGTCTAATTTTAATCCTCACAACATTCTTATGAGGTAGGATTATTATCAATGGAGAAAATTAGTTTTAGAGACCTTAGATACTAGTCCAATGTTATACATTTCTCAAATATATAGTAGAACAGGAATACAAACCCAGATCTGTCAGTCACCAAAATATTTTGCTTAACCATGGTCTTCTCCTGTCCTCCCCTACTCTGGACTTTCCCCTACTTCCCAATCCCAAGCCAAAATATATCCCAATATCCTCAGGAGCTAAAACAGTTTAATGAGATCTTACAGAACTGTCATGGAAAACCAATTTAAATAAAAAATGCTAATCGAAGTAGAACACACAGTACTCAAGGCTTAATGAAGACAATCTGAAAACACAGCTTAGGTACATATCAACAGTTAGAATTTTCATGTCACTCAAGAAAGTACAGAGCACACAAATGATTTCAGTGTGAGTGTTAGTCGCTCAGTTGTATCTGACTCTCTGTGATCCCATGGACTGCTCCTCTGTCTATGGGATTCTCCAGGCAAGAATACTGGAGTGGGTAGCCATTTCCTTTTCCAGGGAATCTTCACAACCCAGGGATCAAACCCAGGTCTCCTGCATTGCAGGCGGATTCTTTACTGTCTGAGCCACTCGAGAAACCCAAAATGATTTCAGACCAGATGGCAAAGTAAACTTAGAATGAGAGAGCCCTCACTGCAGCCACTATCTCAATGGAGACACCGCGTATGAGGCTGTAATGGCAGCCATCTCCCTGCAGATCACCCAGCAACATGCTGTCAGATCAGCTGAGCTGGAATGAACCCTGGGTGTTAAAAAAAGTACTAAGGATTCCCCAATGCTTTGTTGATTTCAGACACGGTGTTTCACTGGCTTTTACCACAGAGGGTAAATGAGTGGAGTGTGCCTGTGCCACGCCAGCTCCTCAGAAGGCTGTGTCTCATTTAGATCATCAAAGCCACTGGCCAGACATTCTGTCATCCCCTGTGCTCTGTGGAATGCCAAGCATTCTGCAGATGGTCCTCCACGCGCTAAATAATAACAGTGTCTAGCTTTCATGGGCTATTTGAGGTAGTCATTCTTCATACTCGTTCTATTAACTGCCTCTGTCTCTGCTCTTGGTGAGAAACACTGTTATGAGTGACAAGATGGACACCTGGTTAAAAGACATCTTCAGAAACAGAACTCCTTGCTCCCAATCATTCAAATTCTTACAGCATTTGACTGAAGTAAAGCACACACACACAAAAATTTAGTTGCTTGTCCTTTTTGCTGGTTGCAAAATTTATAGTCACCCTTCCACCTGTATCTTCTCTGAGATCCTATCTGCCTTTGAGGGCTAACACAACATAATTCTACTCCACTATATAATGTAATGGTGAAGAGGAATTTTCTGCTTGGAACGGACCATCTCATTTCAATATGCTGTGACATCTTTTGGAAACCAATATCCTCTATAATGGGGAATGGCTGCAGATCAAGGGCAATCATTTCTGTGATTTATGAGCAGTGCAAGCAGATGGTTTTTTGAATATCTGGCCTTTTCCCAAAAACCTCGTGCAAGCTAAGCTGTTGTATCTCATTGAGTGAAAAGCTTTTGCTTCCAGGTAAAGTGTTGGGATGACTCAGAATCTGACTTTGTACTTGAAAACAGAAACAGAAGATGCTGCTAAAGAAAGTCAATGAACTATTTTTTTATTTTCCCTACAGCTAGCAGCAATCATAACTACAGACCAAGCTCTGTCAGCCTTAAAAAAAGAGAGGGAGAGAGAGCCAAATACCTGGTCTGGAAGGTGAAGATGTCTCATTTTGCTATGGTTATTAGATTATCAATTTTCTCCCCTCAAGACCTGTGTGATTCACAGGGAACACTATTAGTCTGGCAAGAATTAATTACAGTCCTGACAAAGGTGACTTTCCAAACAAAAGCAAAAAGGTAAACTACTCTCTATGTGAAATACCTGTGAGGTTAGGTTTGGCTAGGATCGGGGGAAATTCTCTGATTAAAAGGAGTATATTGGGCTCTTTTAAGTGAAAGACCAGGTAGGTGGGACTTGATCCTGAGCTATGACCAAAAAGTTGCTATTATCAGCATTATTTCAATATTTTGAAAAATTAAGGCTTTCATTTCAACTTGATCGATCCCCTCACAGGTAAAAAAAAGTGAGAATTTTTTGAAGACTAGGGATTGACAGTGATCAAGATTTATTTCATCTCAGCCTCAGAAGACTTGGGGGTGTTGTACACATGAACAAAGGAAGCCAGTCTGAGTGACTTGAAACAAAGGGAACTGCGAAAGTGACTCTCTCCACAGTCAATATATTCAACGATGTGTCATTAATTTGAGATCCTACTTGTTTCTCTTTCTTTCTGGAGAATTAATGTTGGGAAAATGTTTGAAGCAGTCAAATGAGTCTTTGATGATCCTGCATTCTTTCCTGTAGCAATGAAAACCCTCCCTTCTCTTCAGTTACTTAGCCCTCAGCAGTGCAGCAACCTTCTATTTCAAACTGTGCATTCAGGAAACATTTTTGCTATCAGTAAGAAGCCTCAAAGTAAGCCTCAAGCACTTCTGTTATTGCGTGGGTTTTATTTTCGGGTTGAAATGGAAGTCTTCGGCACCTGTTCAAAGGATTTCGAGGGTAAGCAGTAAGAGAGGGAAGGATGGCTTTTGTCTCTTGCAGTGTACTAAACTGCCACAATGTCCCTCTTCCCAGAGGCAAGTCTCCCATCTGTGACAGATTTTTAAGCCCCAACAGGCACCAAACATTCCAGAAATGAACACTGAAGCCTCAGATGCTCTCCACCTGTGCGTCTAAGACCACACGTGGCTTAGCTTGTCTTTTTGCCCTGAGAACAGACATCAGGAAAATCTTATATTTTTCAGCTCTGTTAATTCTCTTTATTCCACAAACTCTGTTTTATTCACTTATGTAATCGCTCATTCACATAGCAATTTAACAAACACTTATCAGTTGCCTGAACTAGGTTTAGGATGTTGGTGGGCTCCCAGCCCCAAACAGAAAAGAAGAGGTCCATATCCTCATGAGGCTTATATAAGCTTAGGTATCTGGTTAACTTAATGTTATCTGGTTTTAGCTTTAATAGTTTAATCAATTTTTTCTTGTTTAATAATGAAAAAATTTAAACTATGAATTTGCCTTTGAATACAGCTTTGATAGTATGTAATTAATATTCTTATTTAATGTCATCCTTGCTATTATTTTTGCTAACAAATGATTTGAGCTTTTCTTTAACTTAGTTTATAGGAGGATAGTTTGCAGTGATGCTTGTTTAATCTCAAACAGGTATATTTTGCTTCCTTATTATGAATTTCTGGTTTATTTTACATTAAGACCAGAGAATATATCCATTATAATTCCATTTCTAGAACTATGGTTTCTTTGTGGACTAGTAGTTCTGACTTTTATAAATGTTTTATTGTGAGTTGACAAAAATATACATATAACAAAGTTAGAAATATGACAATGAAATGTGTTATATTTTATTTAGATGCTATTATATTATTTTATATACTTCATGGTATACCTATATTATAAATATACATGTCATTATATGATACTAATAGGTACTATTATAAATTGTTTCATAAAACAATACAACTAATACTAATAATTTTTTATAATAACAATATACTTTTTCATATTTGACTTTTTGATCTGTTAAAAACTGAAAGAGGTGTGTCTAAAATCTCCTGATATTTTAACTTGCTTTGCATATTTTGATGGTATTTTATTCACTACATAAAAATTAATTACTATTAAATTTATGCAAGAACCTCCTGGTCGCTTTTAGTAGGTTTTGCTTTCAGTTCTATTTTCTTTGATATTCAGTTCAGTTCAGTTCAGTTCAGTCGCTCAGTCATGTCCGACTCTCCATGACCCCATGAATCACAGCATGCCAGGCCTCCCTATCCATCACCAACACTTGGAGTTCACTCAAACTCATGTCCACAGAGTCGGTGATGCCATCTAGCCATCTCATTCTCTGTCGTCCCCTTCTCCTCCCGCCCCCAACCTTTCCCAGCATCAGAGTCTTTTCCAGTGAGTCAACTCGTCGCATGAGGTGGCCAAAGTATTGCAGTTTCAGCTTTAGCATCAGTCTTTCCAATGAACATCCAGGATTGATCTCCTTTAGAATGGACTGGTTGGATCTCCTTGCAGTCCAAGGGATTCTCAAGTCTTCTCCAACACCACAGGTCAAAAGCATCAATTCTTCAGTGCTCAGCTTTCTTCACAGTCCAACTCTCACATCCATACATGACCACGGGAAAAACCACAGCCTTGACTAGACAGATCTTTATTGGCAAAGTAATGTCTCTGTTAAAACAAGAAGAACAAAATAAAATCTAAAAATTTAACCTAAATGTTATCTAAGAGATACACAAGGAAGGACCATTTCATAACAGTCAAAAAGCACAAATAGCAATGTGCTTTTTGACTGTTATGAAATGGTCCTTCCTTGTGTATCTCTTAGGTAGCATTTAGGTTAAATTTTTAGATTTTATTTTGTTCTTCTTGTTTTATGCTGCTGCTGCTGCTGCTAAGTCACTTCAGTCGTGTCTGACTCTGTGTGACCCCATAGACGGCAGCCCACCAGGCTCCCCCATCCCTGGGGTTCTCCAGGCAAGAACACTGGAGTGGGTTGCCATTTCCTTCTTCAATGTGTGAAAGTGAAAAGTGAAAGTGAAGTCGCTCAGTCATGTCTGACTCATGATACCTGAACAACTTGATTTTATTTAAAAGATTAACCCATTTAAGTGTATCATAATTTATTTATTTGGTCTTCCTCTTTTGCAATATGTCTTACGCTTTCCACTTGGTAGCCATACTCTTGCATGCCAACTCTTTTTTTACCCTATTTTTGGCTGTGTTGATCATATTTTTTGTTTTGCTTTTACAAAACCAAAGTAGATTGATTTTGGCTTTCCAAGGGTATATTCCTCCAGTTGTCTATTGATGTCTACTTGCTCCAGCACCATTTGTTGAAAAAGCTGCTTTTCTTCCATTGGATTATATCTTTGTCAAAAGTCAACTGGGCATTTTTGTGTGGGTCCATTTCTCAGTTCTCTATTCTGTTCATTGATTCATGTGTCTGTCCTTCTGCCAATAACACACAGTCTTAATACTATAGAAATTGGGTAGATTGATGTCTCCCAATTTATCATTTTTCAAATTTTTGTAGCTATTCTAGTTCCTTTCATTTAACCTTTTAAATATTAGAATAATCTTGTGTGTATCAACACAACAAAAATTCTAGGTTTATCTTTGAGTAATCTTTTTCACCAGGAAAAATGTGGAATATATTTTCCAAAGCTTATAACAAACATATCAATATATGCTAAACAAAAATTCTCTCTTTACACATGAATGATACTGTAACTAAATAGGAAACTCCTGGTTAGAGCTCAAATTCTTCCTACTCCAAAATTCTATCAACATTGCTCCACTGGTATCTAATCTTCACTGTTATGCTGCTGCTGCTGCTAAGTCACTTCAGTTGTGTCCGACTCTGTGCGACCCCATAGACAGTAGTCAAACAGGCTCCCCCATCCCTGGAATTCTCCGTGCAAGAACATTGGAGTGGGTTGCCATTTCCTCTCCAGTGCGTGAAAGTGAAAAATGAAAGTGAAGTCGCTCAGTCATGTCTGACTCTTCGTGACCCCATGGACTGCAGCCTGCCAGGCTCCTCCGTCCATGGGATTTTCCAGGCAAGAGTACTGGAGTGGGTTGCCTTCTCCGTACTGTTTTGCTGGAAAAGATCAAAACCAGTCATTTCTCTCCATTTTTTCTCTATGGATGTGCAGAAGACACTTAACTTACTATTGAAATTCAAAAATTTCACCAGGATATGTTTAGGTGTTCTCCTTTTGCCCAATTTGCCTTATGTGCTGTTTCAGGATATTCTTCCTCTCAGAAAGTTTTTACACTGTTATTTCCTGATGTTTGCTGGGTTAAGTTTTTCTCTTTTCTTGGAACCAATATTACGTAGGTTGAACATGTGCCTTTCATACCTATGCTCTTCATTCTTGTTAATTCCCTCTCCTTGTCCTTATCCTCTGAATCCTGGGAGAATTTTTAAAAGCTGTCTTCCAAGTCACTGGTTACTTCTCTGAAAGATAATTCTTATCTTTATTGCTTCTAACATACACTTTAAATTTTCTCATTATATTTTTAATTTCTTTACAATTTAAACTTTTCTTGTCAGTTCCCTTTATACTTACAACTGTGTAGAAATCCCTTTTCCACTTTTTAAATATCAACTTTCTTCTCTCATTTCAGAGAATCTGTATCTTTTTAAAGTTAATTAAGTGCATAATAAAGATGGGATTGTGTCCCCTCTAGTAAATCTTCTTTAGTTGAATAAATAAAATGTGAGCAAGAAAAACAATCAAACATTACAAAATGTATGTAATTAAGAGGTAGTCTCCATCTTATCCCAAATATCTATCCCTTTCCTATAATCAAATATTGCTAATAATTTCTCATTTCCTTCTAGATATGTTTTATGTATATACAAGCATGTAGATGGATATGTTTTTAATATAGATGAGATGACTTTCTGTAAGCCTTGCTTTTTTCACTCAACATGTTTTGAAGATCATTTCATATTAGCATATAATATTTTACTTCATTCTACTAACAATGCTGCTTTCAAAGTAGTGCACAAATAACAAATATCTTCCTACATGTTTATAAACACATCTTTAAATGTATCACAGAATGGTTATCACTGATTGAGTCCACCATAATTCATTCATCTGCTACCCCATGATGGACATTTAAGTTGTCACAAGTATTTAACCATGGAAAATGTGGATTTTTTTAAAGCTTGGTTTTCCTTTGATACTTGAATTGTGGGGTTGTTTTTTTGGGAGGGGATTGTAAATATTTGTTCTTTCTGTTTTCTTTTTTTTCTTTTATTTCCTTCTTTCTTGTTTGTACATCACTGAATAATGACAGACACATCCAAACTTGATGCTTACCCAGGAACAAGGTGACTTAATTCTCCTTCTTTCCCCTCACCCCATTCCACTTTTCATAGTGTCCTCCTTCCAAACATAAAATTGAGATTCCCATTTGTTTTATAGACCCACTTAAGAGAGTCTGAAGGAATACACACCAATATGTTAATATTTATCTATGGGTGGTTGAGTTATAGGAGATTTTCACTTTCATTTCTTTGCCTTTTATATTGCTTAAATCCTTTACATTGGAAAAATATCAATATTACAAGAAGAAAAAATAATGCCATGAAAATTTAAAATATACCATTCGCAGTTCAACAGCCCATGATATGGGAATAGGGACCACGGAACGTGAAAGTTGCCCCATAAGAGGGATTTCATCTCTATGCCATTTTTCAAAGTGTATCGAAGCCAGTAATACACTGCCAAGCTTTCTGTTGGTTTTGGCCCTTGTAGCAGGAATTATGGAGTCTCTTCAATGCCAACCCAAAAGATGTTTCCCTTTCTTTACTGCTAACAAAATCTCAATTTTGTTTAGACAGAAAATGAAGAAAAGGATTAAACAGATGAGAGTTCAATGAAAGGATTACTTAGAGTGGTTTGAGCAGGTTCCAAGGATCAGCGACAGGAGAGAGCTAAAACCTACTTCAGGCCTGGAGGAAAAGAGGGACAAGAGGTTATTAAACCCAAGGGAAAGCTACAGAAGAAGGTCTTCTGGAAGGAGTTGTGGTCTTTGGAATAAAGAGAATGGTGTTACCAAAACCCAAAGAGAGCTGGAGTCACAGAAGCTGGACTACCTACCCAAGAGAATTATGCCAGTGGCAGCCCAAACAGGGAGGAAGCTGGAGAGAATAATATCTCACCATTTTTTTTCCTCCTGCCTTCAGATTCCCTCTCATGTCTCCTGGTACCAAGACTCAATGAGAAGCCAGATAACAAAGGAGATTAGGTGATCTAGGTTATAGATATCAGCCCTTGAGGTAGGTAGCAAGTTAAGAAAAGCAGAGAAATATACACGTTTTATGTCCTGTATCGCATTCTCTTGGCCCACCATTTTGTCCTGGTCATTGCTAGGTCACCCAGCTGTAGCAACAGCCCCTGGACTCAGTTTCATAGTATGTCTCTTGTTTCTCCAGAATCCTTTGCCTTCATCGTCTGAGACCCCTACATGAGACTAGCCTGCTTACCCATTCTGCAGCATATTCAAGCTGTACATGTAAGGAGGTTAGTGGCCTCTGGGGAAACTGTTGATGGATCGGGTTTGGAAACCAATAGAAAAACCTAATTTTTTTCATGTCTTGAGCAGACAATTCTGAGATGAAAAAATATTCACAGAACAGACACAGTTCTTCAAAGGTTCTCAGACTGAACCCTAGGTACCCATAACAGTAACCAGCATTTAACTTTAATAACTTAACTCTTGAATTAATTTACCTCCTTCTCTGTTTTACTACTCCCAGTCCCTTGACTCCTATTGCCTGATATCATTTCCCCAAATGACTACCTTCATGTATCCCTTTCTCAAATTCTGCTCTAGGGGAAACTAAGATAAAATAGAAAAGAGTAGTTTTGGAGGGGCGGGTGTACACTTTTTTCCCAAGTGATGCAGGGTTCAGTTCGTTTCAGTCGCTCAGTCGTGTCCAACTCTTTGCGACCCCATGGACTGCAGCATGCCAGGCCTCCCTGTCCATCACCAACTCCTGGAGTTCACTCAAACTCATGTCCATCGAGTCGGTGATGCCATCCAGCCATCTCATTCTCTGTCGTCCCCTTCTCCTCCTGCCCCCAATCCCTCCCAGCATCAGAGTCTTTTCCAGTGAGTCAACACTTCACATGAGGTGGCCAAATTATTGGAGTTTCAGCTTTAGCATCAGTCCCTTCAATGAACAGCCAGGACTGATCTCCTTTAGAATGGACTGATTGGATCTCCTTGCAGTCCAAGGGACTCTCAAGAGTCTTCTCTAACACCACAGATCAAAAGCATCAATTCTTCGGTGCTCAGCTTTCTTCACAGTCCAACTCTCACATCCATACGTGACCACGGGAAAAACCATAGCCTTGACTAGACGGATCTTGATATGCAAAGTAATGTCTCTGCTTTTTAATATACTATCTAGGTTGGTCATAACTTTCCTTCCAAAGAGTAAGCGTCTTTTAATTTCATGGCTGAAATCAGCATCCACAGTGATTTTGGAGCCCAAAAATAAAGTCTGACACTGTTTCCACTGTTTCCCCATCTATTTCCCATGAAGTGAAGGGACCAGATGCCATGATCTTAGTTTTCTAAACATTGAGCTTCAAGCCAACTTTTTCACTCTCCTCTTTCACTTTCATCAAGAGGCTTTTTAGTTCCTCTTCACTTTCGACCGTAAGGGTGGTGTCATCTGCATATCTGAGGTTATTGATATTTCTCCCAGCAATCTTGATTCCAGCCTGTGCTTCTTCCAGCCCAGCGTTCCTCATGATGTACTCTGCATATAAGTTAAATAAGCAGGGTGACAATATACAGCCTTGACGTACTCCTTTTCCTATTTGGAACCAGTCTGTTGTTCCATGTCCAGTTCTAGCTGTTGCTTCCTGACCTGCACACAGGTTTCTCAAGAGGCAGGTCACGTGGTCTGGTATTCCCATCTCTTTCAGAATGTTCCACAGTTTATTGTGATCCACACAGGGGTAAGTAACCCTTTTCCAAAATGCAGGTGTAGATTCTGATTAGTCCACAGTGATAGTTTGGAAAAGGGTATGTGATTAGTTTGAGCTAACAATAAAAGAAATAAGTTGCTCTAGTTTTATAATGTAAAGTGCAAACTGTAGCACAGGTGCAGTTCTAAACAAGCAGTCTAAAATATGACACTACTGAAAAACACATCATGTCTCCATTGGGTTCAAAACATTTTCAAGGGTTTAGGTAAAATTACATATCAATAATCCAACAATTTTTGATGCCACCGTCATAGACAAGAGTTGAGGCGCCACAGGAGAGATGAGGGTTGCTTGTGGTTTCCACAAATGTCTATCCAGAGTACAAGGGATGGGAAAGAACGAGGTTTAACTCTTTGTCAAATATGTGGTCTGACTTTCCCATAGTTTTGAGGATGTACACACTCTGCTCTGATTCCACAAGAAAAGTTAATAGTGTAAACCACAGGTTGGCATATTTTTTTTCTAGAAAGGGTCAGATAATAGATATTTTAAGCCTTATAAGCCATGCAGTCTTTTAAAAAGGAGACATAGAAGCTTACATAAATGGGCATGGCCATGCTCCAGTGAAACTCTGTTTACAAAAGTAGGTGATGTCCTCGATTGGCCTCGAGGTTTTAGTTTGCTGACACTGGTATAAACCAAGCAGCCCATTGTTGTCACCTCACAAAGAATCCAGTTAATACTGTACCTCAGTGAATACTTTCTTCAAAATGTGAACGATTTCATCAGTAAATTAAAAAAATGTAGACTATCCAGCAGCTTTCTTCTAAAAAATTTCATTTTCTCTTAAGAATATTTGCCTTCTACTGTTGCTATTTTCAGGAAAAAAATCAGATCAGCAAAATGATGTCTAATTGATCAACTCAGAGTTGTCAATTGTCTAACTGATCAACTTATTTTTCAACTCAAAACAGTTGAAAATATCTCTCAGAATATCTCATTCTGAAACTTTTACCCCTCCAAAAAATAAAACTGAAAGTACAAGACCTTAGAACCTATCATAAAAGTCCATTAATGTAAAAACCACTAAGTAGAACTAAAGAAAAATACATTTGTTCAAAAGCAATCACATAACTAAACCAAAAAGTAGTCTCCTGGAGATAACCTTATGTTAAAAGAGTTTCATGTTTTCTTGAGAGCCTTTCATGCTGAAAATTCTAAAGGCCCACTGGCTGCACGCAGTGGCAGAATGTAACAGTGATTTCACAACCCCAGGCAAAATTATATAACAAAGTAAGGATATGACGGAGTCTATTACTTATCCAGTAGTAAACAATCTGCAATTGCAAAAATTAAAATTTGGTCCAGCCCCAGATGCTAATTGCAATACCAGGCAGAGTGTACTCAAGGTTTAATTTACATCAAATAGAGAAGAGCCTTCCAGTACCAGGCATTGAACCCCGTGTTGGAATGCTGTAGCTTTTTCTAAAGCAAAATAACACACTCCCAAAATTATTGTTCAGCTGCACCATAGACATCTCTGTGGGAGCTTTCTAACATATTACTGACAAGAGTTGGCCCTATTTAATCTATAATCATGAATGCCATCAGTGCCTATGGTTAGAGGACCATAAAGCCAAAGAATAGCATACACTTGGGTCTTGTTCAGACTAAATTACTACAGAACAAGGGCCAAATAACATAGTAACTGTGACTGCATCATTAGATAGACCTCTCAAAATAGTTATTTCTTTGTCCTGAGTATTTAATGGAAAAATTAGCAATTCCTTTGCAGTTAAGAATTTATTTTTTTTTTCTGATAAGCAAATGTTTATCTTTCCCACGAAACAATGAGTTTCTTCACTTGTCAACGCACACATTTTCTATCAAAGAGCACAGAGTTTTCTTTGGCATCTTCTTTAGATATTCTGTAAACCAAATTGATTTATCATGTGTAGATTTTGATGTTGAGCAACTTACAGCTACATAGCATAATTTAGTCAAATTCAAACAGATTCATTAAAAACATCAAAATCACTAAGCAAGCACTGAGATCTTTTAGCAACATGTGTATTCAGGTATGAGTGTGAGGGGCAGGACTTCCACTCACTGCTATTTTATCACAAAAGACCTCCTGAGAGAGAGTATTGTAGAAAACACAGAAGTTCAAGTCCAGGACTTGGTGAGCTGGGAGATGTATCAAGCATGAAAGATGAAAATAGAGAAAAAATTCTATTTAGAACATGTATATGCCACTTAGATGAATGGGAACTAGAGTAAGTTTGTCTAAACAGAGCATAATAAGAGAACTAGTCTGATTATGAAAAGTTACAATGGTCTCTAAAGAGACATTTTTGGGGTCACATGACGGTTGTGTTTAAGTAATGGATGAGACACTTCCATTAAGTAATGGAAGTCAAAATAAATACATTATACTTGCTGTTCATAAGGCTTTGCAAAGGATGTCAGGTACATTGATTACATCCTGATAGCAAGTCTGTAGTACATGTACTATCCCCAATTTCCTCACAAGGAAGTAAAGGAAATAGGTGGTGCTAATGGTAAAGAATCCACCTGCCAATAGAGGAAACTCAAGAGATGCGGGTTGAATTCCTGGGTTGGGAAGATCCCTTGGAGAAGAAAATGACAACCCACTCTAGTAGTCTTGCCTGGAAAATTCCATGGGCAGAGGAGCCTGTTGGTCTACAGTCCATGGAGCCTCAAAGAGTTGGACACGACTGAGTTCATGCACATAAGACTATTTATCTGGTAAATGGTGGAATAAAACAATGAACAAACAAAAACCCTCTTCTCATTGTCTAGAAATGTTATTTCCATTCTACCACAGCACCCTTTGCATGAAGGACAGAGAAGCAACATGTCACAGTACCTGCACTCCTGGACTAAAAGATGCAATAAATTCCAAAGTGAAGGATGCGTAAGTTCCAAAGTGAACTAAAAAGGTTTTACTTCAGTAATCTAGTATTTCCCAGGCCTTGCCATTGTTGGCTATCTGTGGACCTCATTAATGGCAATAACCCAAATTTCACTGGTGTTTCCTCTACCTACATTACACACACTCTCACTTCTTTGCAAACCCCTCCATATCCTCCCAGGAGTTCCAGGGCTGCCTCAGGAATCTCCAACCCTGTCTTTTCAGTGATGCCCACTCCCCTGACCCCACTTGGGGGAAAGCCTCACAGTGCTACTACTACAGCCGCATGCCATGAGAATACTGATGTGTGACCAAGAAAGCCTTAATGTTCCCTCAACTGGACTAAACTTTACACGGGCTTCTTCCTCACTCTAGTGTCCTGATCTCCCTTTTCTTATAGCCTTTATTGAGGAAAACTTGCATCTGTACATTTTATTCTCTGCCCCTTTAAATTATAAATCTTCTCCCAGTCTCTTGTGAGTTTTATAACCCAGAAATACCTTCTCAAGGACTTGGAAGTCATACCTGTGAAATACAATTGCAGGGAAAGACAGGACACCTATCTCTTTATCTCTGTAGGAGGTAGGAGCCTGACTTCAGTAAGTGCCAAGTAGCAAACACAGATGGACTAAACACATGGCCCAACCTCCCCACTAATATCCTCTAGTTACCTTCCATTAGCTCACCCCACTACCTAAAACTCTCCAACCCTTTGTCCTATTGAAGTTGAGTTCATTCTTCTCTCCCTATTTTAATAATCTGGAATAACGTCTTGTTTAACTCTACCCAGGTGAAGGAAATGGCAACCCACTCCAGTGTTCTTGCCTGGAAAATCCCAGCGACGGGGGAGCCTCATGGGCTGCCATCTATGGGGTCGCACAGAGTCAGACACGACTGAAGCGACTCAGCAGCAGCAGCGCAATTTATCCATACCAAAATGCTACCACTGGAAACCTCTCAAAGTAGTAAATCCCCAGCAACTCAAAGAGGTGCAAAGACAACACCTTTATGACTTGGGTCACACTTTGTAAGTTGTGAGAAAGCCAAAGGACCCTCACTCTTTCCATATCTCATGGAGCCCTTCATGCAAACATGTCCTTCACCTTCTTGCTGTAGCTCTACAGACTGATGTAGAGACAGCATGACAGGCAAACACCATGCTTCTCTCTACATCTCAATTCTTTGGTTAGGTGCTCAAACAAACAAACAAACAAACAAAAATACATTTTCTTCCTACCCACCCCCTCACCCACCC